>NC_053024.1:423948724-424154304 GCF_003073215.2 Triticum urartu
AATTTCTGGCACTGTTTCCCGAAAGGGATTGATAACCCCTTTAATACGTCGGGTTGCGAGTAGTTGTTATTTGTGTGCAGGCGCCGCTTACATGTTGTTGCTTGGTTCTCCTACTGGTTCGATAACCTTGGTCTCATCACTGAGGGAAATACCTACCTTCACTGTGCTGCATCATCCCTTCCTCTTTGGGGAAATACCGACGTAGCTTCAAGCCGCATCAGGGTGGGGGTGGGGTGCATTTGGTTCAATTAGACCCGTGTGATGCAAAATTGTCCATTTCTTATCCTATATTTACTATTTGGCCTACATAGCTCGAAATTTAAAGCATCCATAGTCAGACCCGTCAGAAATGACCATAGTCAGGCTCAGGAGGGGAGTGTGGTGTTGAACACATGCGAGCAAGGAGATGGCGCGAGCTCTCTCGCATCCCCGAAAAATTGGCAGGAGGAATTGGACCACCTATTTCCAAATCAATCGCCCTATATAGCCACCCTTGGCTCACCGCATGTAACACCCTAGATTTTGGTCCCTTATTTTTCAAATCAAGTTGGTTTTATTTGGAATTTGCATTTGATCTTATTTTACATGGCTCTCTTGGACTTGGCAAATTAAAAACTTAATTAATTTTGCTTGCACTAGTCGACACACACCTCCCACACTCTTAACATTTTCACCAAAGCCCATTTCCCAAAACTTTTTCCAATACATTCTTTTCTATAAAAGAATATATGCTCTTAAGCACTTGTCTTATGAAGCAACTACCATTTCTGCCAATCCAAAAATTCCCAATTAATTTCCATAATTTCTTTAGGACAAATGAATACTAGAAAGGCCACTAACCCACATAGGAGGTTTTCTAAATGAGCACACTGTCCTCAATTCAGTTTCTAGATTAAACTTGGGTTTACACAACAAGGGCGTGTTTGGTTATGTGACACCCCAGATGTAAAACTTCCATATTTGGCAATGTATCAAACCTTGTCATGATCAATCCCAAGTGGGTTTCCTCCTTGTTTGTTTCATATTGCTTTGTCTTGTCATTTTTGTCATGTTTCTTTTTTCCATTAACTGTTGCATCATGGCCTCATCATAGTGTTGCATTTGTGCTTCTTGTCATGTTGTATTTCATGATTCCCATCATGTGCATTGTGGTATTAACTTTGTTGTGGTGAAGTGTGCATCACTCCAAGGCCATCTCTCCCTAACCTTGCATCGCCTCTACCCTCCTTCTCTTTTCTTTTATCTCGCCAGTGTCATTTTCCCTACTCCATTAATGTTCAATGCTTCCTCACAAATCAGTCATCATGTCCTAAACCTATATGCCAAATTCCATCAAATTTGAAGTTGTTTTGGCTAGGTTTTAAAATGGCTCAAGTTTGAATTTAATTGAACCCTAAATTATTTTACTTCCTTTAAAAATTTCCAAACCAATTTTATTAAATAGAGCAAATTTCCTGGAGCTTGAGTATATTTTCATTATTCTCAAACTCTTCTCCAATTCCCCTATGCTTTTATTTTTGAGGAAAAGGTTAAAAAGAAAGCAGCAGCTCCAGGCGCGCAGCCCAGCAGCAGGAGCAACCACCTGGGCCTCGGCCTCCAGCCCGACCCATCTAGCCCCGCGCGCCAGCCAGCCCAGCAGCCTGTGCGCGCGCCCCTTCTGCCTTTTCTCACCCGCTCGCCCGCAAACCGCCGCTGCCTCGCCGGCATGTGGCGCCGGGGGCCCCACCCACCTTTCCCCTTCCTTGGCCCCCTCGCCGTGCACACACATTGCCACGACCACGCCACCGCGAGCTCTCCACGCTCACCCTAGCCCCTTTTAAGCCCCTCTCCTTGCCCAACAAGTCCCTAAGGTTTCCCTCTACCTTCAGCAGCTGCCGCCAGGCCACCTTAGCCACCAGATCCGCCGCCCCGACCGCGTCCGAGACCGCTGCCGTGTCGCCGCCGCCCTCTGCTTCAACGACCGTGTCCGTCAAGTCCGTCGTCGTCTATGTCGTCTACTTCCCCTACGGCCTCAAGGGACACCAAGTCCGGCTCCTTCCTCGTCGTCTTCCTCCGTTTCGGTCGCCGTTCGCATCCGGCCAAATTCCGTCGTCTTCGACCTCCTCTCGGGCAACCAAGCACACCGCCGTGCTTGTGGTGAGCAGCCGCACCTCCTTGTTTGCATGTTCCTTTAGCGTTAAACATGAGCGCCCGCACTCATCACCGTCAAGCCTCATCTCCGGCGAGGATCCCGACCCCTTTAGCCTCGTCGCTTTGGTCCGTAGTGCTCGCCCTGGCACGTGGAACCCGCTTAGCCCCTTCGCTGCGCCTCCCATCCTCTCCCGCGAGTAGCACGAGCTTACCATTGCCGCCTCTATCACCGCGTCGCTGGCGTCATTTTCGTCGTCGTCTGACACAGTGCTGGCCATGCGTATGTGTGGGATCACCTGCTGATCCTATTGCACTCCTCCGCCACGTCATTTGGCCTCCGGAGGTAACTCCGGTGAGGCCCCTCTATGCGCTGGTCGCCTATGGCACCCTTCCCTGTTTCCCCTGTTTTGCACGTGTGGCACCAGCGGGCCCCAATGGTCAGCCTCACACACAGCCAGGCCCACCAGGCAGTCACACACGCACACGCTAACCCACACACTCAGCCACGTGGCCCACGGCCCCACCAGTCAGCCTAACGGCTGGGTACAGCCTAGGTGCACATAGTTTTTTTTCGTTTTCTATTTTATTCCAGATTCGGAATATGACAGATTTGGCATATGCTAAGGTTTCCATTTTAGACAGGTTATGTTTTTGCATATTTGTGGAGATTTTTCTACTGCAACCTAGGCATATTATATATGTTTTTGGGTAGGAAAAGCCTAACAATCTAGTGGTGGCATTAGTTTATGCATTTGAGCAAGTTCATGAACATGTCATTTTACATCATATTGCTAATTTGTCATTTATGTGTGATTAAATTCAAATATGCTATGTGATTGTTTAGCACATGTCTAGCTTATTTTTCATGTCTACTTCATGCTAGATTTTATTCCATGTCATGAAGTGCACTGTGATGAGTGCCACAAGCTTGCAAGCATGCTATCATGAATCCGTTCCTGCCATGCCATGAAATTCCAATAGGTTCATGTAACATGTAGTTTACTAGCTCTAAATATTGCAACCTGATGCTGTTTCTGCCATGTTCAGTGAATTTCTGGTAAGTCTGTTAAACTAATATCATTTGCATTTTTGCCATGCTGTTTTAGACTTGTTCTACTGAGTTCTAGTAGTAGCTCAGTGTTCATGATCTATAGAGCTTCACATGTACTTCACCGCCATGTCTTTTGTTTTCATGTTTGGGTGCAGTAGCATATTTAAACTTTGCATCTGAGTTGTCATGTTGCTACTTCCAACAGATTGCATTGCATCTTGTTTTGCTCGTCAATTGCAAACCGTGCATTTGTTTCCGGTGATCTTCATATCGATTTCAACCGAAATCTTTCAATCTTTCTAGTGGCATGCTTGGGTTACCAAGATTCTGCCCATATACTTCATGACCCTACCGTTTCCTTCTCGTTTTCGTACCCCTTCGTTCTGGTAGAACCGTAGTTCCGTGCATACCATTCTTCTTATGCATCCTCGTTAGCCTTGCATGTACAACATGTTCTTGCCATGAGTGGTTGTTTATTGTATGCTTGTCTTTTCTTTGGGTAGTTCCGGGAGATGCGTTTGAGGATGAGGACCCTGTCGAGTACGTTCACGAGGAGCAAGCTTTCGACAACCCTGAGAACATTGCAGGCAAGATGATCATTACCCCCGATATCACTTCTATCTTTTCTTGCTAGTTGATTGTTCTATCGCTATGTCACGCTACCTACCACTTGTTATCAAGCCTCTCAAATCGCCATGTCAAGCCTCTAACCCACCTTCCTAGCAAACCGTTGTTTGGTTATGTTACTGCTTTTGCTCAGCCCCTCTTATAGTGTTGCTAGTTGCAGGTGAAGTGCAGGTTGTTCCATGTTGGAACATGGATATGTTGGGATATCACAATATCTCTTATTTAATTAATGCATCTATATACTTGGTAAAGGGTGGAAGGCTTGGCCTTTTGCTTGGTGATTTGTTCCACTCTTGCCGCCCTAGTTTCCGTCATACCGGTGTTATGTTCCTTGATTTTTGCGTCCCTAACACGGTGAGGGTTTATGGGCCCCTCTTGACAGTTCGCTTTGAATAAAACTCCTCCAGCAAGGCCCAAACTTGGTTTTACCATTTTCCTAATAATAACTAAAATTCTGCATAGGGACTAATTAACTCGAGGATTCTTAATCAACCCCCAGGCCAGTGCTCCTCATGAGTATTGGTCCAAACTGGCAGTAGCCGGGGCCACCAACGGGTGTGCCAGCCGAAAATTTAGCCAATCCGACCGTGGCCTGAGACGAGATACGCGCGGCTCCTATCAGGGTGTCGGCACGTCGGGAGGTCCTGCTGGTTTTGTTTTACCATTGTCGAAATGTCTTGTGCATCGGGATTCTGAGTCTGATCGGAGTGTCCCGAGATGGAGGATTGTCTTCATGGATCATGAGCTTGTCATGGGCTAAGTTTGGACACCCCTGCAGGGTTTAAACTTTCGAGAGCCGTGCCCACGGTTATGTGGCAGATGGGAGTTTTTAATATCCGGTTGTAGTGAACTTGAAACCAAACTCTTTAAAATACACCAACCGCGTGTGTAACCGTGATGGTCTCTTTTCGACGAGGTTCTGGAAGAGAACACGATGGGGTTATGTTTGAATGTAAGTAGTCCAGGATCACTTCTTGATCATTACTAGATTACGTTCATTTGCGTAGCTTCTCATCTTATTCTTACATTCATAAGTTAGACACCATACAATGCTTAGTGCTTGCTACAACTCCACCTTATATCCATACCTTACCTTTAAGCTTTGATAGTTTTGACACTGTGGGTAATAGGTTTGCCGAGTCCCTGTGGCTCATAGTATACTACAAAAATAGTTGTAGGTACCAATGAGACTAATGCAGGTGATGCCACTGAGTTCAAGTGGGAGTTCGACGAAGGCCTTGGCCGTTACTATGTTTCCTTTCTGGATGATCAGTAGTGGTGCCCAGTAGGGTCAGTCGGTACTTAGCTTGGGTGGTTGTCTTTTATTCGTTTGATTTCGTCCGTAACCGGACTCTGTGTTCATCTTGAATGATTGTATAACTTGATGATATTGTGTGACATTGTGGCGATTGTAAGCCAAAGCTCGTATTCTATCTATTCAGTACATGATATGTGCAAAGATACAACCACTCTTGCGACCATACCAATATGCGCTTTTGCCCCAAGTCGTGCCTCGACACATATGGAGTATAGTCGCATATTGGGCGTTACAAGTTGGTATCAGAGCCATCCTGACTTAGGAGCCCCTGCTTAATCAAACTGCTGACGTTGTTGAGTCTAGAACTAAACTATTTTGAGTCTTAGGAATATATATATCAGAGAGTAGGGTTCTTTTTACTCCTCATCCCCTTTGTCGCTCTGGTAAGGACTCCTGACGTAGATGTTTTGACTTCCCTCTCCTCATTTTCACTAAAAAAAATTAGGATCACGTGGGTATCTTGGGATCGTTCCGATATTGTTGTGATGAGAACATTGTTCTTGGTGCCTCCTGACATTTAGGGGTTGTGGCAGTGTCCCGGGGAGTTGAGCTCCGAGGTGTTGTCGTCACAATTTTATCGTTGCAGTTCCGGTATACCTGAGCTCGCCGACATCGAAAATCTATTCTACGCAGTTAGTGGTGAGATAACCTCCACGCCACCCAGTACCGGGGAGGGAGTTCAGGAGTATTGCCACAGCTAGTATAGCGGATGCTTTTCAAAGGTCTGAGGTACACGATTTCTAGAGGTTTCACTACAAAAAAAGACACATCCATGACATTTTGGGCTGAACAAATTTTTTTTCTGTCATACATATGACACTTCTATGACGATAATTGTGACAAAACTCGGTATCATCATAGATGTGGTGGGCTCCTACTTCTATGACAAAAAATCATGACAGAAAAATGGGCTTTTCGTCCTGGGCGGGCCGGAGATGCAGCTGCATGACATTCTTTGGGCCGTTCATGACGGGAAAAACCGTGGTAGAAGCGAGGGGGAGGAAAATTTCGGGGAGTTCCCGGTTACGGTGGGAGGTCGGGGGCCGAGCGATGCGCGTTTCTCTCGTACATGTACGCGCGTGTGTGCGGGGCGTTGGCTCTAACTGAACCCGAGCGAGGCGTTGGGCTCTAACTGAACCCGAGCGATTGCACTGCAAGCTACACGTTACTGAACCTGAGCGATCGATTGATGGCTGTTAACTGAACCCGATCGAGCGATTCCTTCGCTACTACTGCTAACTGAAGCCGATCGATGCTGGCTCTGGGATGAACAGTGAGTGTTGCGGGGGGGGGGGGGGGGGGGGGGGGGGGGGGGGGGGTGGATGAACAGTGAGCGGTGGCGTTGCCTCTGGATGAACAGGACCTCGTGGTGTGGTGGAGGGCTGGATGAATAGTAGACGGTGGAGGGGTGCCCGTGGAGGGGTGGTTGAACATGACCCCGTGGTGTGGAGGGCTGGATGAATAGTAGACGGTGGAGGGGTGGTTAAACAGTAGCCGGTGGAGTAGCGCGCGGTGGAGGCTGGATGAACAGGAGCCCATGGAGGCTGGAGGAGGTCGACGGTGGAGATGAATAGTATCCCATGGAGTCCCGTTTTGCGGTACGCCACACCCCTCCCGATGAACAGGACCCCCGTTTCGACCGTAGCGCTCCAACACAAGTCCGTTTCGTCCGTTTTGCGGTATGCCACACCCCTCCCGATCAACAGGACCCCTGTTTCGACCATAGGAGGTCCGTTTCCTCCGTTTTGCGGTACGCTAGACCCCTCCTGATCGACAGGACCCCGTTCCGAACGTAGGAGGTCCGTTTCCTCCGTTGTGCGGTACGCCAGGCCTCGTTTCCATTGCATGTTCCGTCCAAGCCCTCCCGATGAACACGACCACGCATTCCGTTCCGACCCAGCCGGTTGGTTCCCACGCGTTCTGTTGCCTCCCGATGAACACGACACATTCCGTTGCCTCCCCATGAACACGACGCATTCCATTGCCTCCCCATGAACACGACGACGCTGTTTCTTCGTTCCGACCCAGCCATGTACACGAGCCCTGGCCGTACGTATACGAGAGTAGGCGCTCGAGACCCTGCCCGTATGTACGTACGTGGCCGTATTTTCTTTCTTGCACCCTGGCCACTGTACGTACGTGTACATGCTACGTGCGCGCCTCTACTACGACACGTACGCGCCTCTACTACGACACATGCACGCCTCTACATCGACCAGTATATATGTACGTACACGTTCGCGACCAGAATGAAAACGCTACGTACGCTTCGACCAGGTGGGTCCCGACTGTCAGGCACTTCCTTGGCCGTGAAGATGTAGCTGGTGGGTCCCAGCAGTCAGGGGGGCAAATCATTTTTTTGCCCGGACGCACTTCCTTGCGTGCGAAGATGTAGCTGGTGGGTCCCAACAGTCAGGGGTAAACATTTTTTTCGCGAAATACGGTGGCCCATCCGGTGGGTCCCCGCTGTCAGGTGGAGGAATAATTATTTTGCACGTAATAAGGAGGCACTTCCTTGCTGTGGCCGTGGACCCAGCTGTCAGCCTCTCCACGTACAGTCCAGTCCGATGGAAGCCGTTCCTTGACCACGTTGACCACGCCGCGCCGAGAGCAACAGGGCGGTGGAGGACGGCGAGGCCTAGGAAGGGGACGACGCGGAGCTGGGGAAGACGCGGCAGTGGATGCCCACGCGTAGAGGAGTACGAGGGTTCACTAGTTCGCTACGGTGTGAGGCTGGTGCTGCCGCAGAATAACAGGGGGTGTGGGTGAGTAGAGGGATGGCCTGGCCAGCGGTGGGAGTAGTAGGGGGCGGCGAGGCCTCCGCCGCATCGCAGCCGGCCACGGGAGGCAGGAGCACAAGGCACGACCGGCGCTGGTTTGGGCGGCTGGAGCAAGAAGACCAGAGGTTAAAGAAGCACTACGACCGTTGGATGGACATCGTACGGTCACTGGAGCTAGAATCGTGCATATTGACTAAGTTGACAAAGCCCTCCGTCCCCGTCAACTTAGTAGGCCCACAATTCAGCCTGCCACTATACTGGGTCCCAGCTAACAGGGGGTGTATTCATTTTTTTTGCGTAATAAGGAGGCACTTCCTTGCGTGTGAAGATATAGCTGGTGGGTCTGAGCTGTCAGCGGGGGTAACGTTTTTTTCGTGAAATACAGAGGCCCTTTCGGTGGGTCCCTGATGTCAGGTGGAGGAATCATTATTTTGCGCATAATAAGGAGGCATTTCCTTGCGTGCGGCCATGGACCCAGCTGTTGGCCTCTCCACGTACAGTGCACTTCAGATGCATGTCGGTCGTTGACCACGTTGACCAGGCCACGCCGAGAGCACCAGGGTGGTGGACGACGGCGAGGCCTAGGAAGGGAACGACACGGAGGCAGGGAAGACTCGGCAGTTGTTTCCCATGCGGAGGGGAGTACGACTGTACGAGGGTTTACTGGTTCGTCTGCCGCCGCCGGAGAATAACAGCAGGTGTGGGTGAGTAGAGGGATGGCTAGGCCAGCGATAGGAGAACGGTGGGGCGGTGAGGCCTGCGCGGCAGCAGAGCCGGCCGCGAGGAGGAGGGAGCAGGCAGTCCCGCCGGCGCTTGTTTGAGCGGCTGGAGCAGGAAGAGCAGAGATTGAAGAAGCACGACGGCCGTTGGATGGCCATCCAACAGTCACTGCTTATGCGTCAACCTTTTTTAGGAAAGCCTCAAATCTGTGGAAAACAACATACAACCCATCTGCCATTATTTCTAATAATTTACAGCCCATTTGCTAATTCTTAAGGTTTTTTTGGAGCCCATATTCTTTTTGTTAGCATTACAGCCCATATTGTGGACACTATTAAAAAATTATACGAAATTTTGCATATTTTGGTGCGGTCCGAACTGTTTTTAATCCCGAAATTTCGACTCACATTCAAACTGATTTTAAAAATAAATGTATATCAATATAAAATCCAAAAAATTCTCCACGCATAAAATTATTGTAATTTAAAATCTCAAAATGAAAAAAGATATTTGAAACTAATTGCCGGTTTGATGTGTTTTAAAAATGTACAACCCATTTCTCATTACTGATAGGCCATTTTCTCAGCCAGCCGAATGAAGCTCTCCTTGTCTTGAAAGATTTACAGCCCAACAGGCCTGACAAAGCGACTTGGCAAATCAAAAAAAAACTGGGCTGTGGCCGTGGACCCAGCTGTCAGTCCATTTGTTTTTTAGTCCATTTGGTGGGCTGGGTGAAACAATGATGTAGCATCTATGCAGCCCGTTTAAATCCCATTTGCATTTTTCTCGAAATCCGCAGACTTGCTAGGCTGGGTGAAAATATCATGTTGGGCTAGACGGGGAAAGTACTGGGAGAAAACTCAGTTTACATCAAAAAAGGAAGTGGGAGAAAATTCAGAGACCTGCTGGGTCCACCTGAGGAGGGGAATATGTTGGGAGGAAGGAGAATCAAAGCACGGCAGCCGAGTGAACTAGTTTTTTTATGGACAAGTGAACTAGTTTACATACATAAGCAAATAGCCACTAAAAAAGCAATCAGGTTAATGGGTTCTTAAAAGAAATATTTTAGACAAAACAGATAATTACGACACATAGGCTAATGCATGAAACACTCAGATGATAAAGGTGCTTATAAACAGATAAAGTACACCATCTAAACCTTCCTGGCACGCTTGATCATGACGCTGCGGCTGTCCGTGTACTCGTCGGTTACGGGAAGCAGACACACCCTCATGTCCTAGATCTGCCTGTACATGTCGTAGCATGCGTATGCGTCCTTGGCCGCGTAGGTTATGTAGGCTAGATTCAGAGGTACCTCCCACGTGTTCAGGTCGTCTTCTTTCATGTTGGCGTATCAAGGGTCGATGATGGTCTGAGCGAGGTCAACCACGGAGTCCTTCTCTTGCCCATTGCTGATGATCTTGTATTCCTTCTGGATGTCGACAAGCTTGTTGCACCAGATGGCCGAATCGTCGCGTTCTTCCTTCTCTCCACCGTAGCGAAGGTGCAGTCGGCGCTGCCGATGAAACGGGCGAATGCTCCAGAACCTGGTGCAGCCATAGGACTGAGGTGAGGCAGAGCTTCACCGAGTCCGTATCGTTGGTGTACGTCACATTCAACTTGGTGCAGCCATAGGACTGAACGGCGAACTCAAAGGGGAACTCCTTGCTGAAGTCCATATCCAGCAGGCTCACCCCTCGGATCGCCATTGGAGTCTCTTCGAGTGAACGAGTGTGTAGGCGGCGGCAGCAGTTCGTTTTTCAGCTCTTGGGGAACTGGATTCAATAGTAAGCTGAGTGTGCACAGGAGACAACAGTTACTACCCCTCCCTCGTCCGCTGCACGCCCGGCAGAAGATGCACCCTCGGCCACACGTCGGTTCACAAGCGGGTCTGTATTGGTACTGTAATAACAGGAGTTAGTGGTCACTTTACTTAAATTTAATTAGCTTTAATAGAAATTTATACTTAAAACAAGCAATGCATTCGCTCGTTTTATCAGTGCCACAGGATCAACATGCACAACAATTAGAGTTATTATTCTCAGGACTTTTGTCACACATGCACATTTGTCGCACTTTCACAAAGATAATACTACCAAGTTTGAACTGTTTGTTATGGTTGTTGTCCTCTGCATCATCATGCCGTGTTTCCCAGCTTGCAAGATTTAGAACCAACAAATAAGATCCAAATAATAAGTACAACAAAGATGCCTACACATCTCATTGATTCCCAGCTTGCAAGATTCAGAACCAACAAATAAGATCCAAATAATAAGTACAACAAAGATGCCTACACATCTCATTGATTCCCAGCTTGCAAGATTCAGAACCAACAAATAAGATCCAAATAATAAGTACAACAAAGATGCCTACACATCTCATTGATTCCCAGCTTGCAAGATTCAGAACCAACAAATAAGATCCAAATAATAAGTACAACAAAGATGCCTACACATCTCATTGATTCCCAGCTTGCAAGATTCAGAACCAACAAATAAGATCCAAATAATAAGTACAACAAAGATGCCTACACATCTCATTGATTCCCAGCTTGCAAGATTCAGAACCAACAAATAAGATTCAAATAATAAGTACAACAAAGATGCCTACACATCTCACTGATTCCCAGCTTGCAAGATTCAGAACCAACCCATTAGAGCCTTTTGATAAAGTGAATATCGGGATTAAATCCATCTTGTCTAGCCATGTCATACAATCGAAGAACTTGGCGAATGCTCTTGACCGTCACAACATCTGTAGTTGAGTATTCCTATTTGCACAGCATGTTTGCACAACACAAACAAGGAGACAGGAGAGCATGATTTCGCTTTAATAGCGGCCTCCTTGAACTCAACCTCCAGCTCTACTTGGATGAGGTCTGCCTGGACTTCCATGATTCAATTCATGCACCTTTTTCTGCAGTTCACCTGAAATGAAGTAAAGATTGCATCATTCAGTTAGCAAGAAGTACTTGCTCTTGTGAGCTGGCAGGTTCTTCTTTAGTAGTTGCACTAAAATTGAGGAACATTAAGGTTGGCTGTTCGGCTCATGTAAGGTGCAACTATAATTTTCTTATCCTTTTTTGCAGTTCCACTAAAATAAAGTGCCATTGTGGTGACAGTGACGGCTCCATCTTGCAAAGGCTAATAAAATGTTGCACGAGATTACCAGCAGAACTTGACAGAGATTTTGGAAACTCCAATCACCATTTTGTGCAGTTCCACCAAAATTGAGAGATGTTGCCCACGTGACATTTTAGTTGAACTACACAAGACACTCATTCCAAAAAAAGTGTTTTGTGCAGTTCACCAAAAGGTCACAATAGCAACAAGGTGAAATGGATATCCCTATCTGCACAAAAAGATAGAAAGTAAATAGTTGCTGGTCAATAAGAATATACGAAACATATACAAAATGAAAAGAAGCATCTTAATTATGTTCATGGCAATCATGCAAGGACAGTAGAAATTTTAAAACGTCAGCAATGCTTCATGTTAGCAAAAGCATTACGATCAACAATGAGATTCCTCAAATATGGGATTACTTTAATGGTGGCATTGCTTGTTTACCAGACACAGTAAATCAACAACAGCTAAAGAGTTGGTTTAAGGGCATGGGACCGTGGGGACACCAGGACACTCAGCAGCGTAAAGGAGCAACTTACTTATCATACTGGGGAAAACAGCAGGAGTGCCATTGTACTATGTGAGGACGGCAAATCTAATCCTGGAGACCTTTTACTATGTGAGGGCAGCAAATCTAATCCTGGAGACCTTTTACTATGTGAGGGCAACAAATCTAATCCTGAGACCTTTTACTATGTGAGGGCAACAAATCTAATCCTGGAGACCTTTTACTATGTGATGGCAGCAAATCTAATCCTGGACATACTCTGTTGACTTGTCCACCAGCCGCCACTTCTATCCTTTTTTCAACCAATAATAGATCTGTTCTTTATCCAGTTTGTACTGCGTTTTCCCATTATTTCCCTTTTCAACCAAGAGACCGGTTGGGTATCCGGTCTCTACTACTTTCACCATATTATTTCCTCTTTGAATCAAGTCCTAGATTCATGCTACAACTTTCCCCCCTTTCTTTGTTGTTTGAACAAAACCCTAGATTCGAATGCATGAAGTAGCTTTACCTCTAATAATACTAAAAATTTAGGTGGCTTTGGAAGAGCTGATGGGAGTAGAAAAAGATGCACATGCAGACACGTGGGGAGCTGGGGCAGTAGAGCAAGGCCGCTTTCGAAGAACTTATACCTGAGGGTCGCCGGGATGTCGGCGGTGGCAGGTCGGATCCGCGGACAATACGGCAGGGTGGAAGAAGGGTCGGAGGACCTCCCGAGCCGGCCATGTGTCGGAGAGAACAGCACGGGCAGAGGATCGAGCCCCTCAGGCAGTTGTGGGTTTCCTCCCTCGGCGGCGATGACCGCGTGAACGATGCACCTTTTAGTCCTCTACACACACCGGCCAAAGGGATCCGGCCGGATCTGTGACCAGCGGTGAGTGGAGAGAAAATGTCGCTACCGCTGTCTTGTTTATATCTGGAGAGGATGAGAGAATGAAGAGAGCAACCCTAGTAAAGCAAGCGCTCAGGCCCCTGCGTCCATATATAGTGGAGTGATTATCTTTTTTCTCTCCACAACAAGCGTTTCAATTTGTGTACGTGGCATTAAAGAAAAGAAACTCTCTATTTAAGGTGACTACAGTACGACTCCTACTTACTACTACTAGTAGTACTACAGTATTGTTCACTTGTGCTCCCCACCCCTCCATTCATTGAACAACCCCACGGGTGAATAAACATACAGTAAGTACTGTATTTATATAGAACGAACAAGCTCGAACTATTTTCGCATAGTTAAAAGTTGAGGGCGGGGCTTTTCCCGGGCAGTACGCGCGGCAGTTTTCGGGTAGGGCCAGAAGACTATTTTAATTTTTAAAAAAACTTCGAGACGACCACATAGCATGGAGCCGACCCCAACGATTTTGAGCTTACAGGCACGGTACACGCTATCCTAGACTACTCTACACATGAAATTGCCACACGAGTGTGTGGGCTGCGCTTGGCTCTTCGCCTCTTCGGGAAGTCGAACAATGATGGAATGCTACTGCACTGGAGGAGTACTACAGTATGCTTCTGGCCATCTGACACCGATTGAACTGCTGCATGTCCACCGCGTGCGGGAGGGAGAGCGTGTAGCGAAAGCTTCTCCTAGTCTTGCCAGCCACCACGCTCATGGGCGAGGGAGGGACGCTCCTGCCTTTGCGTGCATGATAGGTGGGCCCGACATGTGTGTGGCCAACCTGTCATACAGCCAAAGGCAGGTGCAGTTAAGTCTGCGAGGGAGAGGATAATCAAACTTCTCATTGATGTATGAGTTGACGCGACACATCAAAGCACTTCACTCGATATATTTCAATAATTTGCGTGTGTGACTCCCACATGCAGAGGCCGGGGGTCATCATCCTCCTTTTTGAGAAAAAACAGACGCGTGTGTGAGAGGACGAGTGCGTGCGTGCACCTCTTCTCTTCCTGTATAACGTACTACTAAACTCAGAGTACAAGTTTTTGTGGGTGGCACGATGGTGCGTGCGAGAAGGCCCGAGAGATAGGTTTAATGCATCTGAAAAAAGGACTAGCCTAGAGCTCTCCACGCGGCTATTGTTTTTCTCAAAAAATTATGTTTATCAATGCATTAATTGCAATGCATGCATGCATAAAGTACATGCATTGGTCAATTTTCTCTTAATACTTGCATGCAATGATTTAATGCACCTTGGAATCTGAACATGTGTTGGGGAACAACCAAATTGAGCCTTATAAAATGGAAAAACTAAAATTTTGAGATAAGCCCTATAAAATCGGAAAGGAGGGAGTAGAAAAAGAAGTACTCCATCCGGGAATAGTGCCGCACTTCGAAACTAGAACCGTCAATAAATATTGAGCTTGCGTCTCGTCACATTCCAAATTACTCCACGCTATATTGAATTGCAAACCTGTTCACACCGATCACAACCTAAACGGTTTCCCACTTAGGAGCGTATTAGTACTCGGTTATAAATACTAGTATGCCAAGATGACTGCACATTCCTCGTCAACTCCTCATCCACAAAAAAAAACAAGTCATTCAGCATCCTTCCCTTGCATCTGCCATGGCTAGCGTGAGTTCTGGGTCGAGAGATTGCCACCAGGGAGAGGCGAGCATGGAAGCAAAAGCATGAGAGATGTCCCGCCGCGCGGAAGTAGCAGCATAGAGGTCCCGCCGTGCCGCTGAAGCAGCACAGAGGTCCCGCCGCGCCGTCGATGCAGCAGACTGGTCCGGCCGCGCCACGGAAGCAGCAGAAATGTCCTACCGCGCCACGAATACAGCAGAGATGTCTCGCCGCGCCGCGGCGGCCTAGGAAAATTTCTCGCAGGCAGGCGACGACTGTTACAGGCGCATGCATGCGATCGTCCATAGCCAGATGGATCAGATCTCCGGCTCGGCGAGGTTGCATGACGACATGATAGCCTCGTTTGAACAGGCTACCAGCGTCATCCGACAACTAAGGGAGGGAAATGAGAGGCTCCGGGCCGAGCGCGACCTGCTGAGGGAGAAGATCGTCCGAAGTGCAGACCAGCAGGAGGAGACCAGTGCCTTGTTGAAGAGGACTGGCGTCATCGTCAAGAAACTTATGGACGAGAATGACATGCTCTGCAACGAGCGCCAATGGCTAGTAGAGGAATCCGTGGATGTTCTCAAGCAGCGTCTTGAGGACACAAAAGAGCTCATCGCCGCTTGCTGCGGAGACTAGTTTCCTGGTTTCTTTTGATGTAATAATCGGTTTAGGATGTGGATTGTGTCGTCGGTTGTGAAATGTTGGGTTCTAGCGCAAATGTTTGGCCTTTGTTGGCCTCATGGGATGTTGCGATTTTAATCTGGTAGCTTTTAGTCCTTCGTGTTAGGCTGGAGTTGTGGTGAACTTCTTGTGAATTGTGGTGGTTTTCAGTAATGAAAATCGGAAGGGGAAAGCCCTTCTTTGATCAAAAAAGAAAAATTAATTGTCCTTATATATTCATTAGTCTTGCTATAAGTCGCAGTAGATGCTATATAGGTCCGTCGGATCTTACATCAAGATCCGTGCTTTCAGATTTTCTTTTTTCTCTCTTAAATCTCAGTCGAGTGAGACATAGCCACGCCATTAAACAGAGGCTCTGGCGCCATTAATGGAGACCTTTGGAGAGAGCTGGACGACAGATGGAGGTCAAAGGGCTCTCCTCCCGATAAGCACGCGCAGGGGTCTGATCGCACGCCTCTCATACTCAAATTGTTGGGGAACGTAGTAATTTCAAAAAATTTCCTACGCACACGCAAGATCATGGTGATGCATAGCAACGAGAGGGGAGAGTGTTGTCCACGTACCCTCGTAGACCGAAAGCGGAAGCATTAGCACAACGCGGTTGATGTAGTCGTACGTCTTCACGATCCGACCGATCCAAGTACCGAACGCATGGCACCTCCGAGTTCAGCACACGTTCAGCTCGATGACGTCCCGCGAACTCCGATCCAGCAGAGCTTCACGGGAGAGTTCCGTCAGCACGACGGCATGGTGACGGTGATGATGTTGCTACCGATGCAGGGCTTCGCCTAAGCACCGCTACGATATGACCAAGGTGGAATATGGTGGAGGGGGGCACCGCACACGGCCGGGAGAGATCAACTGATCAACTAGTGTGTCTATGGGGTGCCCCATGGCCACGTATATAAAGGAGTGGAGGAGGGGAGGGGCCGGCCCTCTCTATGGCGCACCCTAGGGGAGTCCTACTCCCACCGGGAGTAGGATTCCCCCTTTCCTAGTAGAACTAGGAGCCCTTCCAAGTAGTAGGAGTAGGAGAGAAGGAAAGGGAAGGGAAAAGGAGAAGGAAGGAAGGGTGCGCCCCCCTCCCTAGTCCAATTCGGACCAGCCCATGGGGAGGGGTGCGGCCACCCTTTGAGGCCTTTCTCTCCTTTCCCGTATGGCCCATTAAGGCCCAATACGAATTCCCGTAACTCCCCGGTACTCCCGAAAATACCCGAATCACTCGGAACCTTTCCGATGTCCGAATATAGTCGTCCAATATGTCTATCTTTACGTCTCGACCATTTCGAGACTCCTCGTCATGTCCCCGATCTCATCCAGGACTCCGAACTCCTTCGGTACATCAAAACACATAAACTCATAATATAACCGTCATCGAACTTTAAGCGTGCGGACCCTACGGGTTCGAGAACTATGTAGACATGACCGAGACACGTCTCCGGTCAATAACCAATAGCGGAACCTGGATGCTCATATTGGCTCCTACATATTCTACGAAGATCTTTATCGGTCAGACCGCATAACAACATACGTTGTTCCCTTTGTCATCGGTATGTTACTTGCCCGAGATTCCATCGTCGGTATCTCAATACCTAGTTCAATCTCGTTACCGGCAAGTCTCTTTACTCGTTCCGTAATACAACATCCCACAACTAACTCATTAGTTGCAATGCTTGCAAGGCTTATAGTGATGTGCATTACCGAGTGGGCCCAGAGATACCTCTCCGACAATCGGAGTGACAAATCCTAATCTCGAAATACGCCAACCCAACAAGTACCTTTGGAGACACCTGTGGAGCACCTTTATAATCACCCAGTTACGTTGTGACATTTGGTAGCACACAAAGTGTTCCTCTGTTAAATGGGAGTTGCATAATCTCATTTTTTTAGAGAAAAGGCCAGAGCCCGACTTTATAAATAAAGCCACATGGCAGCGTCACGAGACCAAACAGGAAAGGGACCAGTTAACGAGGAGAACGCACACAGCGCACGGAACGAAAAGTAGATAAGAGTAGCCAAGGAAGGATGGATACAGGCAACTGCCATACACGGCGCGCAGGCCGGAAAGGAGTGAGACCTAAACTCCGCAAACAGCACCACCAGGATTAGACGACAGGATCCCGTCCGAAGATGTGAGATGCCGAAGCCCGGATTTTGTCGATGAGCAGGTCCAGGGCATCCCGATCAACCTCCTTAGTCAATGATCTCCACTGCTGCAATAATATACATGATTTGAAAAGAACGTCAGCAGGCTTAGATGGGAAGATATGCTCAATAGTAAATTTGTTCCTAATGGTCCACAGAGCCCAACATAAGGCACCCAGGCCAACCCAAAACACCCTCTTGGTGACCCCAACCAAAGCTTTGGCTAGGGTTCGAATATCGGAGAAAGAGGAGGGGTTCCAAGAGACCTGAAGCCAAGATCTGACACAGCACCAAACCAGCTTGGCCAGCACGCAATTGAAAAAAGATGTGATCAGAGTTCTCCAAGGCCCCACATAGATGACAGAAATCCGAGCCAGGCCCATTGTGCTTTTTAATCTGGTCAGCAGCCGGCAGGTGACCACGAAAGGCTTGCCAAAGGAAAATTTTAATCTTAGGAGGAACTTTGGACTTCCAAACACAAGAGAATCTGGTCGAAGGAGTACCACCAATAAGTCTAGAATAAAGCGACTTGACCGTAAATCTACCTGAGGCTGAATGAGGCCAGACTACAGAATCGGCCGACTCCGAGAGCACGGGGAAGAGGGCAGAGAGACTTTGCCAATCTTCCAACTCTTCAGGAGACAGGGCCCGACGAAAGGCCAGATCCCAGTTATTAGCCGCCACCTCCTCGATGGAGATACCCGGATTAGGACAGTAAGAGAACAAAACCGGAAAACTCTCAGCGAGGGGGGCATCCCCCAACCACCACTCCAACCAAAAGCGGACTGCCATCCCATTACCAACATTAAATTTAACATGTTCCAGGAAAATAGGTCTGACTTTGACAAGGGATTTCCAAAATTGAGAGCCGCGCCTCGCGGTGGCAAACAGCGGGTTGGAATGTGGGAAGTATTTAGCCTTAAGAATCGAGAACCAAAGCGAGTCAGCCCCACTAGTTAAAATTTTCCACCACGACTTGATAAGCAAACAAATGTTCATCACCCGAGTATTAATAATACCTAACCCCCCACGGTTTTTAGGCTTACACATATGCTGCCACTTGACCAGCCTATATTTCCGTTTGTCATCCGCGGAATTCCAGTAGAAGGCTCCCCTATGTTTGTCGAAGCCAGCATGCACGCCATCCGTAAGAAGATAGAAGCCTATAAGAAACATGGGGAGAGAGGATAAGCAGGAGTTAATTAGAGCAACTTTGCCAGCATTGGTTTTATATCTGCCTCTCCAAGGGAGCACCCTGTTCCCCACTTTAGCGACCGCCGAAGCGAAATCTTTAGCATGGAGCACGCTAGGAGAGATAGGAAGGCCTAGATATTTAAAGGGAAAGGAACCCAAAGAACAGTTCAGAAGCCTGGCAACCCGCAAGGCTTCCGCCTCATCCACACCTGTCACCAGGACCTCACTTTTAGCGAAATTAATCTTAAGACCCGAAACAGCTTTGAAACACAACAGGATGAATTTAATATTGGCAATGCAGGTGTCATCCAGCTCCACCAAGATAATTGTATCATTCGCATATTGCAAGTGGGAAACACCCTCCGGAAGTAAATGAGAGACCACAGGAGCAATGTGCCCACAACGGGCCTCCCTAGGAAGCATGCACAAGAAGGCGTCAGCCACAAAATTAAAAAGAACAGGGGAAGCAGGATCCCCTTGGAGAAGGCCCCTACCATTGGCGAAGAAATTGCTAACAAAACCATTAACCGAAATGGCAGTATGGCCACCCAAGACCAACTGCATGATACGATGAACATAAGCACCGTCGAAACCTTTAGCAAGAAGGACCTGCTTGAGGAAGGGCCAGCTAACGGAGTCATAGGCTTTCTCAAAGTCTAGCTTAAGGATAACCGCTTTAGCTCTCCGAGCGTGAAGATCGTGAACAATCTCATGAAGGGATAGGATACCATCAAGGATGAAACGCCCTTTGATGAAAGTAGATTGATAAGGACTAATAATTCTATGAGAAACCGGTGATAAACGATTCGCAAAGCCTTTAGCCGGGAATTTGGCGAAGTTGTTAATCAAAGCAATAGGTCGGAATTGGGAAATAACATCAGCACCCTTAACCTTGGGGATCAGGGTTATCACTACATAGTTCAGGCGGGAGATATCGACAGTACCAAGACAGAAGCCCTGGATAACATTACAAACCAGCTGTTTCAACTGGGGCCAGAATTTCCGAAAGAAAGGAATAGAGAAGACGTCTGGCCCAGAAGCAGCATTAGGATTGGCAATGTTAACAACATCCCAAATTTCCTGATTAGAAAGAGGGATCATCAAAGAGGCATTCTCCTCGGGTGAGATTTTAAGACCTAAGTTCCAAAGGGAGGGAGAAATGGAGAAGCCCGATGGAGGTTTAGCCCCCAACAACGAAGAGAAGAAATCCACCACATGAGCCATAATAACAGACTGCTCCGAAGATCGCACACCATTAATGAGGAGGCTATTAATACCACATCGTCTACGCCTGCCGTTCGCGATCGCAAAGAAATACGCCGTAGGGGAGTCGCCTTTTACAGTCCAGTTTAGAGTACCCCGTTGACGCCAATAAATCTCTGCCTGATGGTGTAACTGTATTAAAGCAGCCTCCAGATTATAACGAACCGCCCAACCATCGTCAGAGAGCCCAATAGAATCAGCCGCACGATCCAGCGACAAGATCTGGTCTTCGAGGAAAGATTTGGTGCGACGATCCTCCGCCGCACGATTACGAGACCAACCTCTGAGGAATTTATGCAGGTTATAGGAACACGAATGCCAATCATCCAAAGGCCCAAAGGAGCGAGCATTGGATGATAGAGAAAGGGAGATCTTCGCCGCAACCATATCGACAAAGCCATCCACAGCCAACCAGGAGGCGTCAAATTGAAATCTAGCCGGAGGCTTGAGGCTAATGGAACCATCGTCAAGAATTAAGGGGGTATGATCGGAACCGATAATGCATTTGGCATAAAGAGAGGCCCTAGGGAACAAGGAATCCCACCTAGGACAAAGGAAGACTCTGTCAAGCACTGATCTAATAGGGATTGACTGATGATTGGACCAGGTATAACGAGCTCCCCCCCGAGGCAGCTCACGAATAGCATTGGCACTAATGAAGTCGTTAAAGGCATTAGCCAGCGGCCAGGAGAAGTTATCATTACTTTTTTCATTAGGGCACCGCAGAAGGTTAAAGTCTCCCCGACCATCGGTAAATTACAAGCATCGATCTTCAACGAAAGTTCATTAAGAAATAAAGGCGACAAGGAATGGTCCGCAGGCCCATAGACGACGATAAACTCACAAAGAGTATTCTGAGCTTTATGAGAGAGAACAACACTGGCCCAAAAGATCCCATGATCAAAAGCAACAAAATAAAAAATATCTTTATTGGAGCCTATCAAGATCCCGCCAGAGTGCCCCGAAGCAGGTAAAAAGTTCCAATAGGATTCCTTGAAGGTTTCTACCGGCCCCACAAAGTCAATAGAGTTAGAACGAACCAGATCTTTAAGTTGGTCATGCCGCCCCCTAGCACCGAACCCCCTAATATTCCAGAATAACGCCCTCATTTATAAGAAAGATTCTTGATTCGAAGGCTCGACCTGCAAGGGGCCACGTAGGGTTTAGCACGCTTATTGGTGCCCCTTTTAGACAAGTTGGATTGGGGCTGGCCACTACCAGCGCCGGCGTCCACGACCGGACCACTACTAGAAGCCCCTACCTAAGAGGCAACGGCCTCTTTGGCTTTGGCAATGGCAGCCTGAGCCATCTCGTTAGCCCGAATAATAGCAAGAAGAGAACTAGGAGAACCAACAGACAAATCAACCACCACCCCCACATCCGACATAATATTTAAAAGATGATCATCCGAAAGAGAAGGTAGAACCAACCGAACCGGAGAAGCAACAACAGAGGGAACGGGAGATGTACCTGGGGGAGGGAGATCCTTCGCCGCAGCCCGCTTTTCAGCCCGCTCTAGGACAGAAACACCTGAATTCGCCATCCGCCTTCCTTTGCGAGCCGTGGACACAAGGGATCGAATCGTAGGCGACCGCGCAGTAGGAGAGCCAACATGGGGACCCGAACGGGACATAGATCCCAAATCTTGATCAAGACACCGACAAACCCCCGTCATGGAGTGCTTCGAGCCCGACGAGTTCCGGCTCTTAGCCGAGAATTTGCGCACTGAGGATTTCTTCTTCCGGAGGGACTGGGATTCCACCACATCATGAGCCGGGGAGCCCGGAAGATCTTCAATTCCCGATCGAGTGGGGGAGAGCGGGCGGACAGGAAGATTGGAGCAAGCACCAGAAACGGGGGTAGCAGAGCAGGGCGGGAACTTCGACATATCAGCACCAGCAGCAGGGACATTGGGAGCAGCAGACGGGATCACCGAATCATCACGAGGAGCAACACCAGAGGGAGCTTGGGATTGAAACAACTCACGTTCAGAATCTGCCAAACCATCCCATTCAGATTGGGTGAAGCGGAGGTTAGACCCATGGCTCTAATTAGGGCCACCCAGAGATCCGTCCCCCTCCTTATCATGCTTGTTCGAAGGGTTAGAAGGGGGAGGAGGGGGAGGTGGAGTCTGAAAAGCAGCCGTCCCATCCACCCGCACCCGAAGCTTAATACCATTGGGAGAAGGGAAGATATCAATCGAGCCATGAACCCGTTCAGGATCCACACACCAAACCTTCATCCTAGCAGGGCCAACCTTGTTCAGAGAGTCTTCATCCACCTCGATGGGCTTCCCAATCAGAACCCCGAAAGACATGAGAAAAGCAGATGAACGGAGACCAGCAGGCAAATCGTCAATCAAAACCCAGACTTGAGAGAGAGGACCAACTGCCGTACCACTGCAAGAAGCCGCTTTAACAGAAACCACCAATTGATTGAGGGGCAAGGTGAAGCTAGTGCATGAGGAAATCATCCGCAAACATTCTTTGGAGGGAAACACCACAGAGAACTCAAATTCAGATATCTGCACAACTTGTCAGTCCCATCCAGCCTCATCCCAAATGCGAAGCCCTTCTAGAAGAATTTGGGGCGAAATCTTTTGATCCTTGACCATAACAATTGCAGCATTAGACAGAGCAGGTGCCACCTCCCGGACAGGCAGGTCACCGTCGAAGGCGAAAAAGGCGCAACCGGTGAGGCCCGAGCCGAACTGGATGACCGCGGGAGGTTTCTGCCTAGCCATGCAATTGACCGTGAGGTGACCATCAGAGCGACATATCAGGCAAAAAGGAGGGTTGGTGCAGTGAGACTGGAAATGGCCAGGCCTGCGACAAGCGAAGCAGGTGAGCGCTGAGGGGTTGTTATGGGAAGCAGAGGACGGGCGGGATTGCGGAAGCGACGAAGGAGGAGGAAGGATCCCATCCCCCATCCCCGGAAAAGGCGGCGCCCCAGAGGCCGGACCGGGCGGCCAACGCACCGGCCCCGCGAAGGACCGAGGCGGCGGACGAGCACCAGCACCAACCCCAACCGAGCGAGGAGGAGGAGGGGGGCGCGACGGAGCAGATGGACCGCGGCCCACTCCCGGAGCAGGAAGGGAGGCAGAAGACGAAGAAACACCACCGCCAGAGGCCACCGCCGCTGCCCACGGGTCCAGCAACGAAGAGAGAGAATGGCTAGATCCAGAGCCCTGCGGGCCGGATCCGAGCACACCAACCCTCTCCGAGCGCTGCGACCACTCCGGACCCGAAGCCTGAGCCTCGCGGTCACGAGCCACCTGCTCGCGCGCTGCTTGTTCCGCCTCCAACTTGGAACGGAGCGAAGCCTCGAGCTCCAGATCCACCACGGAGGAAGGGGAGTCCTCACAGTGTTGCTTGCTGCCCGAGAGCGCCTCGCAGAAAGAGCCCCGTGACTTGTCCATGGATAGCACCACAACAAAAGGAAGGAGGAGGGGTGGAGGTGGGGAGGATCTAATGAGGCGACGAATGGGAAGACGGTGACGGCGCAGATCGGAAGCAGAAGCCGGAAACCCTAGCAAAGGGGAGGAAGAGCCGCGGGGGATCTATAAATAGCCCGTCCGAGCCATGCCCACCTGGGCTCGACTCGCCACATGGGCCAAAGAAGGTTGAGGAGCAGGAACCCGGACGATGGGCCCAACTGGGCCGGACGGGACCAGAGGGGGGAAATCTGCCACCGACGAAAGAGGGGGAGGAGAGGCAGGCCCACTGGGCAACGGCAAACCGCAAGGCCCATCAAGCGCACCCGAGGGGACGTCCCGCGGCCCGATGGCCACCGCGGAGAAATCGAGATCTAGGTTACACGAAGCCACCAGCGACCCAGCCGTCGCCGCCGCCGGCGACGAGGCCGCCGCAGAGGCTGCAGGAGAGGGTGATGGGAGGCCACCAAGCTCCCCATCAGGCGCACTGCCCAGGACAACGAGATCAGGTGACGCAACAGCAAACTTACCAGACTTATGCCGCCGCCGAGAGATTCGAATCCAGCCATCGACCGACGAGGACGCGGCCACCGACTGGCCCCGGCCACCAGGAGCGAACTTGCGGGGACGAGGAGCGGCGGAAGGCACCACCACCCCCACCACAAGGCACGGGACCACAGGGGGAAGGGACCGACGACTGCGAATCCTCCTCATCAGACGCAAGGGCCCAGAAACGAGATCCGAGCACCGGCAGCGGTGAAAACAGAGGGGAGAACCCCACCCGCGGGGAGCCAGGGGAGGGGAGAGAGAGAGCACCTGCAAGTGGAGAGGGGGATGACCGAGCACCGGCTAGCGGGTCAGGGCGGGCAGCGGGACGGCTAGGGCAAGAGGGGAGGAGGGGGAGAAGGAGGCGAGGGAGGAGGGAGGGAGGGGATCCATCTTCTCGGTTATCCAAATCCTCTCGACCGCTTTTCCGAGTTGCATAATCTCATAGTCATAGGAACATGTATAAGTCATGAAGAAAGCAATAGCAACAAACTAAACGATCAAGTGCTATGCTAACGGAATGGGTCAAGTCAATCACATCATTCTCCTAATGATGTGATCCCGTTAATCAAATGACAACTATGTCTATGGTTAGGAAACATAACCATCATGGATTTTCTTCATGCGCTTTACACCAATATGACCTAAAC
Organism: Triticum urartu; assembly: GCF_003073215.2. Taxonomy (NCBI): domain Eukaryota; kingdom Viridiplantae; phylum Streptophyta; class Magnoliopsida; order Poales; family Poaceae; genus Triticum; species Triticum urartu. Next base: position 423,973,430 of record NC_053024.1, read on the forward strand.
GGCAGTGCCACAAATAATTTGCACTATCATTATTAACTTTGCATCTTTTGGTTTCAATATTATGAATATGTATATCACTACGATCGAGATCCAACGAACCATTTTCATTGGCTGTGTAACCATAGAAGGTTTTATTCATGTAAACAGAACAACAATTTATTCTCTTACTTAAATGAATAACCGTATTGCAATAAACATGATCAACTCATATTCATTCTCAACGCAAACACCAAATAACACTTATTTAGGTTCAACACTAATCCCAAAAGTATAGGGAGTGTGCGATGATGATCATATCAATCTTGGAACCACTTCCAACACACATCGTCACTTCACCCTTAACTAGTCTCTGTTCATTCTGCAACTCCCGTTTCGAGTTACTACTCTTAGCAACTAAACCAGTATCAAATACCGAGGGGTTTCGACGAACACTAGTAAAATACACATCAATAATATGTATATCAAATATACCTTTGTTCACTTTGCCATCCTTCTTATCCGCCAAATACTTGGGGTAGTTACGCTTCCAATGACCAGTCCCTTTGCAGTAGAAGCACTCAGTTTCAGGCTTAGGTCCAGACTTGGGTTTTTCACCTGAGCAGCAAATTGCTTGCCGTTCTTCTTGAAGTTCCCCTTTCTTCCCTTTGTCCCTTTACTTGAAACTAGTGGTTTTGTTTACCATCAACTCTTCATGCTTTTCTTGATTTCTACCTTCGTCGATTTCAGCATCGCGAAGAGCTTGGGAATCGTTTCCGTTATCCCTTGCATATTATAGTTCATCACGAAATTCTACTAACTTGGTGATGGTGACTAGAGAATTCTGTCAATCACTATTTTATCTGGAAGATTAACTCCCACTTGATTCAAGCGATTGTAGTACCCAGACAATTTGAGCACATGCTCACTGCTTGAGCTATTCTCCTCCATCTTTTAGCTATAGAACTTGTTGGAGACTTCATATCTCTCAACTTGGGTATTTGCTTGAAATATTAACTTCAACTCCTGGAACATCTCATATGTTCCATGACGTTCAAAACGTCTTTGAAATCCCGATTCTAAGCCGTTAAGCATGGTGCACTAAACTATCAAGTAGTCATCATATTGAGCTAGTCAAACGTTCAGAACGTCTGCATCTGCTCCTGCAATAGGTCTCTCACCTAGCGGTGCATCAAGGAAATAATTCTTTTGTGCAGCAATGAGGATAATCCTCAGATCATGGATCCAATCCGCATCATTGCCACTAACATTTTTCAACTTAGTTTTCTCTAGGAACATATAAAAATTAAACGGGGAGCAACATCGCGAGCTATTGATCTACAACATAGTTATGCTAATACTACCAGGACTAAGTTCATGATAAATTAAAGTTCAATTAATCATATTACTTAAGAACTCCCACTTAGATAGACATCCCTCTAATCATCTAAGTGATCACGTGATCCAAATCAACTAAACCATAACCGATCATCACGTGAAATGGAATAGCTTTCAATGGTGAACATCATTATGTTGATCATATCTACTATATTATTCACGCTCGACCTTTCGGTCTCAGTGTTCCGATGCCATATCTGCATATGCTAGGCTCGTCAAGTTTAACCTGAGTATTCTACGTGTGCAAAACTGGCTTGCACCCGTTGTAGATGGATGTAGAGCTTATCACACCCGATCATCACGTGGTGTCTGGGCACGACGAACTTTGGCAACGGTGCATACTCAGGGAGAACACTTTTATCTTGAAATTTAGTGAGAGATCATCTTATAATGCCACCGTCAATCAAAGCAAGATAAGATGCATAAAAGATAAACATCACATGCAATCAATATAAGTGATATGATATGGCCATCATCATCTTGTTCTTGTGATCTCCATCTCCGAAGCACCGTCATGATCACCATCGTAGCATCGTTGTCGTCTCGCCAATCTTATGCTTCCATGACTATCGCTACCGCTTAGTGATAAAGTAAAGCATTACAGCGCAATTGCATTGCATACAATAAAGCGACAACCATATGGCTCCTGCCAGTTGCCGATAACTCGGTTACAAAACATGATCATCTCATACAATAAAATTTAGCATCATGTCTTGACCATATCACATCACAACATGCCCTGCCAAAACAGGTTAGATGTCTCCTACTTTGTTGTTGCAAGTTTTACGTGGCTGCTACGGGCTTAGCAAGAACTGTTCTTACCTACGCATCAAAACCACAACGATAGTTTGTCAAGTTGGTGCTGTTTTAACCTTCGCAAGGACCGGGCGTAGCCACACTCGGTTCAACTAAAGTTGGAGAAACAGACACCCGCTAGCCACCTGTGTGCAAAGCACGGCGGTGAAACCAGTCTCACGTAAGCGTACGCGTAATGTCGGTCCGGGCCGCTTCATCCAACAATACCGCCGAACCAAAGTATGACATGCTGGTAAGCAGTATGACTTATATGTCCCACAACTCACTTGTGTTCTACTCATGCATAACATCAATGCATAAAACCTGGCTCTGATGCCACTGTTGGGGAACGTAGTAATTTCAAAAAATTCCTACGCACACGCAAGATCATGGTGATGCATAGCAACGAGAGGGGAGAGTGTTGTCCACGTACCCTCGTAGGCCGAAAGCGGAAGCGTTATCCAACCGATCCAGGTACCGAACGCACGGCACCTCCGAGTTTAGCACACGTTCAGCTCGATGACGTCCCACGAACTCCGATCCAGCAGAGCTTCACGGGAGAGTTCTGTCGGCACGATGGCATGGTGACGGTTATGATGTTGCTACCGACGCAGGGCTTCGCCTAAGCACCGCTACGATATGACCGAGGTGGAATATGGTGGGGGGCACCGCACACGGCTGGGAGAGATCAACTGATCAACTAGTGTGTCTATGGGGTGCCCCCTGGCCACGTATATAAAGGAGTGGAGGAGGGGAGGGGCCGGCCCTCTCTATGGCGCGCCCTAGGGGAGTCCTACTCCCACCGGGAGTAGGATTCCCCCTTTCCTAGTAGAACTAGGAGCCCTTCCAAGTAGTAGGAGTAGGAGAGAAGGAAAGGGAAGGGAAAAGGAGAAGGAAGGAAGGGTGCGCCCCCTCCCTAGTCCAATTCGGACCAGCCCATGGGGAGGGGTGCGGCCACCCTTTGAGGCATTTCTCTCCTTTCCCGTATGGCCCATTAAGGCCCAATATGAATTCCCGTAACTCCCCGGTACTCCCGAAAATACCCGAATCACTCGGAACCTTTCCGATGTCCGAATATAGTCGTCCAATATGTCTATCTTTACGTCTCGACCATTTCGAGACTCCTCGTCATGTCCCCGATCTCATCCGGGACTCCGAACTCCTTCGGTACATCAAAAAACATAAACTCATAATATAACCGTCATCGAACTTTAAGCGTGCGGACCCTACGGGTTCGAGAACTATGTAGACATGACCGAGACACGTCTCCGGTCAATAACCAATAGCGGAAACTGGATGCTCATATTGGCTCCTACATATTCTACGAAGATCTTTATCGGTCAGACCGCATAACAACATACGTTGTTCCCTTTGTCATCGGTATGTTACTTGCCCGAGATTCCATCGTCGGTATCTCAATACCTAGTTCAATCTCGTTACCAGCAAGTCTCTTTACTCGTTCCGTAATACATCATCCCACAACTAACTCATTAGTTGTAATGCTTGCAAGGCTTATAGTGATGTGCATTACCGAGTGGGCCCAGAGATACCTCTCCGACAATCGGAGTGACAAATCCTAATCTCGAAATATGCCAACCCAACATGTACCTTTGGAGACACCTGTAGAGCACCTTTATAATCACCCAGTTACGTTGTGATGTTTGGTAGCACACAAAGTGTTCCTCTGGTAAACGGGAGCTGCATAATCTCATAGTCATAGGAACATGTATAAGTCATGAAGAAAGCAATAGCAACAAACTAAACGATCAAGTGCTATGCTAATGGAATGGGTCAAGTCAATCACATCATTCTCCTAATGATGTGATCCCATTAATCAAATGAAAACTCATGTCTATGGTTAGGAAACATAACCATCTTTGATCAACGAGCTAGCCCAGTAGAGGCTAACCGGAAACATAATGTGATTTTTCAACCAAATTGGTGCACGGGAGCATGTGCTTGTAGTTCAAATTTGAATTATGCACATTAAATGACTAAAAACTCAATTAATGTGTTAATAAGGCCAAACGAAGCCGGAATAATTCCAAAATTTAACAGGGCACTCATGTAGTTCTATGTTGCCTTTGTAAATAAACTCAAGGGGGACAACGTATACCTTTTCGCACTCAAAGGTGGCATGTTCCCTCTCAGAACCATGAGCCTTCTTGCGAGAAGCTTCGGTTTGCAAAAGCTTATACCAAAATCTGTTCCTATTCGGCCAATTTTTTTACCACAACATGGTAGTACCATGACATGACATCCATGCCAAGTTTCATGATTTTCAGTCGTGTTTTGGATTTACAAGAATTTTAAAACCAAGTTTCTCAATGTTCTCTTGGCCGAGCCACGATGCCCAGATGTTTTAATTTTATTCTCATTTCTTGCATGGGACCTAGAAATTCACCTGAGGACACGAATGTGAGTTTTCAACCAACTTTGGTGCACGAGAGCATGTGCTTTTAGTTCAAATTTGACTTATGCACATTAAATGACCAGAAACTCAATTAATGTATAAAAACGACAAACGAACCCGGAATAATTCCAAAATTTAACAGGGCACTAATGTAGTTCTATGTTGCCTTTGTTAAGAAACTCAAGGGGGGCAGCGTATATCGTTTCACACTCAAAGGTGGCACGTTCCCTCTTAGAACCACGAGCTTCCAAATCAGCCCAATTTTTTACCACAACATGTTAGTGCCATGACATGACACCATGCCAAGTTTCATGATTTCCAGGTGAGTTTTGGATTTACATGAATTTAAAATCAAAGTTTCTCGATGTTCTCAGCCAAGTCATGACGCCCAGATGTTTGAATTTCATTCTCATTTCTTCCATGGGACCTAGAAATTCAACCAAGGACGCACATGTGATTTTTCAACCCACTTTGGTGCACCGGAGCATGTGCATGCAATTCATATTTAGATTATGCACATTAAAAGTCCAGAAACTCAATTAATGTAAAAAAGGCCAAATGAACCCGAAATAATTCCAAAATTTAATAGGGCACTCATATAGTTCTATGTTGCATCTGTAAATAAAATCAGGGGGGAGGCAGCGTATATCGTTTCGCACACAAAGGTGACACGTTCCCTCTCGGAACCACGAGGCTTGTTGAGAGAATCTCCAGTTTTGCAAGAGGCTTATATCAAAACTTGTCCCAATTCAGCCAAAAATTATACGTATGAAAACATGGTTTAGATTATCCCAAACATCTTGCTACCTAGACCAATAATGTACTATGATTTGAATTCAACATAAAATGGATACAAATATTTGAATTGGAGAGCGTATGGTACATGTAGTTCATAGTGAAATATGATTACCGCTATATGTATGTTTTTTGTTATCAAGATAATATTTAAATTATTGTATAACTTGACAACAATCATATTCAAATAAGGAAAATTGATTCAAATTTAGTCCATATGGTAGACGACAATATATATGTTCACATGGTGGAGTAAAATGTTCATATATGATGGAAGATCAAAATGTACGACTACATCAATTATAAACCGCAAGGTCACCTAACGATATATTTGAATTCAACATAACGTGGATTTAAAAATTGAAATTCGAGATCATGGCATCTGTAATCATATAAAAAGGGACATTACTCTTTCTTTGGTGGGAATTGATTTGTTTTTGGGAAGTTCGAATCGATTTGGTACCGTGCAGGGTAATCTTGTTCTCCCGATTTTTTTTACATTTTTCTTGTAGTTTTTTCAATGGCATCTATAGAAATATAGTAAAAGGGGACATGACTGTCTTGTGTCTTGTATGAATTGTTTTTTACACATTAAGTTTGTTCTGCCAAACAAGGAATCCACACCTTGTTATCCCGAAATTTTCAAGCTCGAGTATCTTTTGTCTCACCTGCTTTGAAACTCCCGCTTCTTCAACCCGCGCCGCGCCCAGTTATCCCGAAATTTGGACGCGCGCGAGAACTCCCTCCTCATCCGAAATCGCTCCCGCGGCCCAGACACGCGAAATCCCCCTTCTACCCCTCAGCCGGAAATGAAGCTCCACGTCGCGGTGTCAAAACCGGTGGGGGTACGCTGGTAACTTACCCTACATTTCGGACAAGCGCGTCCCTAAGCTTGGCTGCCCCCTCCCCCTTCGCCCCCCATTCGTACACCGAGGCCGCCAAAACCCGCGAAACCCCACGCTCCTCCGTCGGCCTCCAGACCGCCGCCCAGCCGGAGACTCTTCCCCGATTACGTCGTCCACCGCAACAGCTCACCGTCCCTCATCCACCGCACCGGATGAGGATCCGTTGTCGATCTTGTTGTCCCGCCGGATCAGCCGCCCCGTCCTCCACCTCCAAGAAGCTGCCCCGACGTTCGCCTCGTCTATCGCGCCACCTCAATCCCCACAACACCGTCTTGACCTGCCCCATCGGAACTGCAGCACCCTCACCAATTCCTCCGATGAAGCCGAGACCAAATCGGCGCCACCAAGGAGGTTCTGCACTCACCGCTGCATTTTATCTTTTGTTCGATCTCATGGGGCTACCAGTGCTCGATACCGAGCAGACATGGCGTGTCTCCATTGACGGCACCGTCGCCGGCCACATCATCCACGGTGTCTCTCCCCCATGTCTTTGCTTCCTCGGCGGCGACTTCCACAACGGCACTAGCTGCAGCTCCTCCGGCTCTCGCTCGCGCTGCGGCTCTGTTCTTGCTGTCGGTCGCGCTGCTGCACTGCTCCTGCTTTCGTTCATGCTGCTGCTCTGCTCTTTCTCTCGCTTGCGCTGCTGCTGCTGCATGACCTCCGGCAGCTACAGGAGTTGCTGCTTTAGCACTCACTCGCGGTGCTACTGCACGACTTGCTCTCTGCTAGTGCGTTCCCTGCTCGAGCGTCTGCTGATTTAGATCACTGTTTCTCTGATACTAGTGCTCGAACGCCCTAAACATCTATTGCAATGCTCTGTTACTAGTTCAATCAGTTTCGACAGTAAAATTCAGTTTCGACTGTGAAGTTCATTTTCTTCAGTTAAGTTCAGAGTGAACAGTACTTACAACATCTGTCGGAGCGGCCGTGGCGCGGCTGATGCGTTTTACATCTAGCACTTTTTGGTGATGTATTTTACATCATCTATTGCAGATGATATTAGGGTCCCACTTCAGATTAACGTTGTCTGTCTTGTCATGCTTCAGCCTCGTCGCCGTACACCTTAGCAGAGCTGCTCCAACAACGGAACCGTCCATCACAGCGGAGCAGTACCCTCGGTGCCGTTTCCAGAGGCCTCGGATCTTCTTCCCCGCCTCCGACAGTCACACCAACATCATCACCATCCTCCACGTCTAACCTAATGATGCTGAGGTCCACAAGGCTATGCCAAAGAGGTTGTACACTCGTCGCATCACTTTGTTTCTCCATTTCTCTGTTCTTCCAATTAATTTGAGCCGAACACCCAGGTTGACTGAAATCCTATGTTTCCAAATGCTCTGTTTTGCATGTGCATTCCTATCCTACTCCTGTGTTTTTCCTGTCCCTGCGTTTATAGAATCCTCCAATTCTAAGGAGCCCTTACAGATTTACTTCATTTTCAGATAGGCATCAAAGAAAACTCTGTGTGTTATGTCCTGCTCCTGCCGTGCCGTCATCCACCCCACCTGAGGTGCACCATCGACAGAAGCGTTCACTGCAGCAGAGATCCCCCCTGCAGACTTCCTTTCGCCACCTCATATCATCTTCCCCGTTGCCGGCAGCCACGCCAACTGGATTACCATCATCGACTGAGAAGATGAACCTGAGGACTACACAGTTCCGGAAGAGAGGTCGCAGTCTTTCGTGTTTGCTTACGTTATACATCGGTTATTATTACGTGCTACTTTATCGTTCAATCTTGAGTTTTGAATTGCCCATGGGTCTCATATCGAGCCAGCAACGAATAGTATCTGTCTACTATCTGGTTCATCTGGGGTCTTCTATGTGGTTCATGTTGGGTGGGCAACAAACAATAGATGATCCATTGTCTATCTTTTTAAACTGAGGCTATAATCTACCTGCTATCATTAGTTTTGGATCCATCCACTCGTTTGCTACCATCAGTCTTGATTTTTGCATGCACCCCTTAGGCCTTACAAAATCTAACTATTTTTTTATTATGCATGTCAGATATTGTACACAATCCTACTGAACATTTAGAGAAAAAAGAGAAGACCGTTGCGTGCGAATATAATGTCATGCAGATGCCGCTCCATGGTGGGCGAAGTGGCCCCCCCTCCTGCATTTCCAGATTGTATTCCAGAGGAAGACAACTGTTCATATGGAGATTCAGAAGGAGCCGACCACACCTGTTTACCACCTGAGGTGTTTGCTCTAACCTGGCATGCTGATGTTGGTCATATCATGCATATGGCGCCTTGCATTGCTTACATTATACATCTTATATGTCATCAGCTTAGTTTAGATTTACTTTGTGTGAATGCCACCTGTTTGGTTTCTATATCATACTCCCACCATTCCTAAATATTTGTCTTTTTAGAGATTTCAACAAGTGACTACATACGGAACAAAATGAGTGAATCTACACTCTAAAATATGTCTATATACATCCGTATGTGGTAGTCCATTTGAAATCTCTAAAAAGACAAATATTTAGGAATGGAGGGAGTATATGGGAATTATGCAATGCCATCTTCTTTAGCCAGGCATCATATACCTGAATCATGCAATGCCATCCTGTTTAGCCAGTCATCGTATATGTGAATAGTATCGTGCCATATTTTTTTCCATAATGTATTCCATTTGTCAACAATGTTTATACCACTGTTCAAGATATCTTCCGATATGCCGATAAATCGGCCGATTTATCGCTTACCGCTGTCAGACCGATAAGATAAATCGGCCGATAAATGAGCCGATATGGCGATAAATCGGCCGATATGCTGATAAACTGGCCGATTTACCCCTTATCATGGGTCGACCGATAAGTTCCCGATAAACGATATCCCCAACATTGGTTTATACATTCATCTACTCTTCCTGTGCATCAGCCATTTGAGTCGGTCATGGGAAAATCAGGAGTGAAAACAAGGTCTTCTGAGCAGTTAGTGCTACCCGTCGATGCAGATTTCTTGTTGTTTATAGATAGCTCCTCAAAGGAGGATTCAGAGAGAGATGACCAGTCGTATTCCCCCCGAGGTGCATGCTCTAACTTGGCTGGGTTATATTGCTCATATCATGCATATGGTGTCTTGCATTGCCATGCCATCTGCTTAGATTAGACATGCTTTGTGTGAATGCCTCCTGTTTGCTTTCTATATCAGATATGTGAATTATGCATTACCATGTTTTTCAGCCAGTTATCATATATGTGAATTATGCACCGCCATGGAACCAGGCATCATATATGTGAATTATCTCATGCCATCTTTTTTTTCATTACGTATTCCATTTGTCGACAATCTGTGTATATTGAACTACTCTTCATGTGTATCAGCCATTTGAGCCGGTTATGGAAAAATCTGGAGTGAAAACAAGTTCTTCAGAGCAGGCAATGGTACCTGTTGAAGCATATATCTCGATGGTTACAGGGAGCTCCTCAGAGGAGGATTCAGAGACAGATGACCAGTCCTATATCCCACCTGAGGTGTATGCTCTAAGTTGCAATGTTTATATTTCTCATATGATGCATATGGTGTCTTGCATTGCTTAGTTTAGACATCATATGTACAATATTGAATTCTATCTGCTTAGTTTAGAGATCATACATGCGAGTGCCAGCTGCTTAGTATATGAATCAATTATGTCAATTATATCATGCCATCCTGTATACTTAGACAACATGTATGTGAATTATTTCATCCCAACCTATTTTAGAAAGACATCATATAGTTTTGTCATGTCATCATGTTTAGGTACTCATCATATGTTGAATTATGCCATTATATCCTATTAAGTTATCCATCATATATCTGCAACTGTGTCATGCTATCCTGTTTAGTTAGCTATCATATATGTGAAATTGTGTCATGCTGTCCTGTTTGGTTAGACAACATATATGTGAATTACCACATTTGTCTATCATACAATGTCTGTACGTTCAATTTCTTTTCTTGTTTATCAGCCATTTGAATTGGAGGGGGTGATGGCACTATCTAAGGGAGCAAAAACCCATTCTTCACAAAAGACAGTGCTACCCGTCGATGCAGATAGAACCATGGTTGTACTGGCCCACAAACTAGCCCCACCACACATAATCGAGACTCTTCCAGATTGTAGACTTACACCGTTGGGCAGAGAACCAGCTACAACCCATCTAACCGCAACCCCAGCGGATAGTAACCCACTTATAGTTGACAAAGCACCATGTCCACCACAGAGTACCCCCACACGAGCAGTTTGTAAAGCTACTGCAGTGCCCAAAGCACGAAGACCACCACAGCTAACCCAAACTCCACGTTTAAAGGAGAAGAGCAACTGTTCTCAGGTCAGATTCCGTAGCTATGGTCCATACTCCTTTGCTGTTGCATCACTGTATTTACTCATACCAACTACTTTCAAATTTGAAGTATCCAATTGAAACTCCAATGGCGCAACAGGTATGTTTTAAACCTATTTCTTTAACTGGATTGCTGTTCTAACTTCTTGCTCTATGTTGATTTCAGTTTAAGTTGTATAAACAGTTATGTTCTCATGTGATGCACATTACAAGTGCTACCAAAGCTGTGTAGTTTCTCACACTTATATTCTGTCTATGCTGTTGTGTCTTAAAAATATATGAGTTGAACTGTGTCTCTATCTTGATTAGGGAACATAAACTAGAATGATATGGACAATATAGTGACCATAGTACATAGATATATGTTTGTTTCATGCTGTAATCCTTTCCACCTTACTACTGAACCGGTTTACCAAAATGAGTTTCATATACTACAAGCTAAACATGTGATGTGTCTGCTTGTTTCTCTTGTAGTATGCAAATAGAATATTGGAGAAGAGCACCTCACTATGCAATTGTAGAGAAAGTAATGCAGAATAAGGTTCAATATAGTGAGACAACCCTGTTGGTCTCCAAGAACGGTGATAAAAACGATCTTGTAGACAGTGAGAAAACCCCACAGTCCTGCGTTGATGTAGTGTTCGAGTTCTGGCCAGTACTGCTGGCACAAGTTCTTCGAACTCACTGCCTGAATCACTTAGGCTTCTTCAGTCTCAGCTACAAGCTGAAAGGCATCAGTCAGCTGTGCTGCGGCAAGAAGCTGAAGGACTGAGGAAGTCCCTATAGAATTCAGATGTGTACTTTCTTGTGCAACAGCAAGCGCTGGAGGATTTAAGAGCCAAACAAGAGAAAGTTAATAAGCTTGCTAAGCATCTTGTCAACATTATGGGTACCCAGGATATTGTTTCTTGAACTCTTCTGAAGTGGTTTCAGTTCTGGACTTGTTTTGCTATGGCGTTTATATGCTGCTTTGTTCCCTATATTTGCACTGGTGGTGAACTTTGATGCCCAGTGGATGTAATATGTGTAATAGCCGTGATAGCCTAGCATAAGTTGCTTGCTTATTTATTTCCTTGTTGTCTTGTTTATTTGCTTGCTTGTAGTCAGTGCAGTATGGACACTGGGCCTCGTACGGGCCGTAGAAATAGTGGGCCTTCTACGGGCCGTAGAAACAGTGGGCCTTCTACGGGCCGTAGAACAGTAGGCCTTCTACGGGCCGTAGAAACAATGGGCCTTCTACGGGCCGTAGAAACAATGGGCCTTCTATGAGCCGTATCATCAATGGGCCCTATACGAGCCGTATGATCGATTGTCCAAACATGGGCCAATAACTGGCCGCATTATGGCCGTAAATGGGCTAGAGTTGGAATCGTCCGTTCATGGGCCGACCATAATGGGCCATCGTTAATAGGCCGTATTTGATGACGCTATGGAAATGGCCCAACGTATTAACGGACCACAAACAGGCGGACTGTAACCACGGGCTGAATTTGGCCCACAAGCAGAAAATGACAGTAACGGGCCGTAAGTAAATGAATGCTGGAAATGAGCCCAAGAATAAATGAGCTCTGAGAAGGTCGAAAGATAACATGGGCTGGAAACGGCCCAACAGAATAACGGACCGTTGATGGGTATAAAGTTATACACTATTCATTACGGGCCAGTTTCACCATGGGTCGTTAATGGGTGTAAAGTGATACACTGTTCATTACGGGCCAGTTTGACCACGGGCCGTTAATAGTCCAAGAGTTACATAGGGCCTCATATGGGCCGAAAGACATCATGGGCCATACATGGGCCAGAAGTGAAAACGGGCTGGAATCATATTGGATGGCCCAGATGACGCTACTAGGCCTAATTCGGATAGGGCATAACGGGCCTTGGGTTAGCGGGCTGTAAATGGGCTATATGCGAACAGGCCGTTAACAGGCTTTCCATGGGCCGGCCCGCCACCTTTTGACCAAGTCAAACGGGCCAGCCTTTTCACAGGAATGGGCCTCTGTTGGGCCGTGCCATGTGTCGACGTATCATAGGCGCCTTCTGTCCAATGAGTGGATGACATCTGTCCCAACAATGAGCCGACACGTGCTTCCTCCAGCCAATGATGATTTTACACATGGAAAATCCCCATTGGTCGGGGCTGTTAACGGGTGATCGGATCTGAAACCTGACCCGATAGCTTAACGACGTTCCATTACAGTGGATGCCACATGCCGGTCACCCTTGACAAAAGTACTTCTGTGAGGCGCGATTTATCGTCATGGAAGTAGACACTTCCGTGATGATAATTTTGGTAATGTCATGGAACACTTCTACAACAACACATGTATGACTCCTTGATTCTGTCATAAATTTGTCGTGGATGTACATGCATGAAAAAAACACGACGTACTGTGACAAACACGTATCATCACAGAAGTGTATTTTTTTTAGTGTTTCTTGGTTATGTGTTGACGGATGGATACAGTTGGAATGTAGGGCTAGTTAGTTGTGTGATATATTGTGCCTCCCTGTATCCCCAACACCAGATTGCATAACCAGAAAGTTTCGGCAGTTAATAGGCGGGAATTCAAGTAGCTCTTAGTTATCTTTCCGATAGATATTTGGTATGAGATTGGGGAATCTTTACCATGTATTTGTTCCAGTTGTACCTTATTGTTTTATTCATCAATCTCTTTTCAAGTGGCTTCTCACTCAAATGGTCATATTATATTGACTTTGGAATGCATTCGTTCAATCTCTGTTCGGATGTTTATTGTGAAGACTTCTTTGCACATGTCTATCCGTTGATTCAGCTTGTCTATCACTACTATGTGATAACCCACAAGTATACGGGCTCGCAACAGTTTTTGAGGGTAGAGTATTCAATCCAAATTTATTGATTTGACACAAGGGGATCCAGAGAATATTCTCAGGTATTAGCAGCTGAGTTGTCAATTCAACCACACCTGGAAACTTAATACCTGCAGCAAGGTAATTAGTAGCAAAGTAATATGATAGTAGTGGTAACGATAGCAAAAGTAATATTTTTGGTGTTTTGTAGTGATTGTAACACTAGCAACAGAAAAGTAAATAAGCGAAGAACAATATATGGAAAGCTCGTAGGCATTGGATCGGTGACGGAGAATTATGCCGGATGCAATCGATCATGTAACAGTTATAACCTAGGGTGACATGGAACTAGCTCCAATTCATCAATGTAATGTAGGCATGTATTCCGAATATAGTCATACATGCTTATGGAAAAGAACTCGCATGACTTCTTTTGTCCTACCCTCCCGTGGCAGCGGGGTCCTATTGGAAACTAAGGGGTATTAAGGCCTCCTTTTAATAGAGTACCAGACCAAAGCATTGACACATAGTGAATACATGAACTCCTCAAACTACGGTCATCATCCGGAGTGGTCCCGATTATTGTCACTTCAGGGTTGCCGGATCATAACACATAGTAGGTGACTATAGACTTGCAAGATAGGATCAAGAACTCTCATATATTGATGAAAACATAATAGGTTCAGATCTGAAATCATGGCACTCGAGCCCTAGTGACAAGCATTAAGCATGGCAAAGTCATAGCAACATCAATCTCAGAACATAGTGGATACTTGGGATCAAACCCCAACAAAACTAATTCGATTACATGATAAATCTCATCCAACCCATCACCGTCCAGCAAGCCTATGATGGAATTACTCACACACGGTGGTGAGCATCATGCAATTGGTGATGGAGGAAGGTTGATGATGACGATGGCAATGGATTCCCCTCTCCGGAGCACCGAACGGACTCCAGATCAGCCCTCCAGAGAGAGTTTAGGGCTTGGCGGTGCCTCCGTATCGTAAAACACGATGAATCTTTCTCCCTCATTTTTTCTTCCGGAAAGTGAATATATGGAGTCAAGGTTGAGGTCGGTGGAGCGTCAGGGGGACCACGAGGCAGGGGCGCGCCCAGGGGGTAGGGCACGCCCCCTCCCTCGTGGACAGGTGGAGGCCCCCCTGACGTGGATTCTTCATCCAATATTTTTTATATATTCCAAAATAATTCTCCGTTGATTTTCAGGTCATTTCGAGAACTTTTATTTCTGCACAAAAATAACACCATGGCAATTCTGCTGAAAACAACGCCAGTTAGGGTTAGTTCCATTCAAACCATGCAAGTTAGAGTCCAAAACAAGGGCAAAAGTGTTTGGAAAAGTAGATACGACGGAGACGTATCAGCTCCCCCAAGCTTAAACCTTTGCTTGTCCTCAAGCAATTCAGTTGATAAACTGAAAGTGATAAAGAAAAACTTTTACAAACTCTGTTTGCTCTTGTTGTTGTAAATATGTAAAGCCAGCATTCAAGTTTTCAGCAAAGATTATGAACTAACCATATTCACATTAACATTTAGGTCTCATGTTTACTCATATCAATGGCATAATCAACTAGCGAGCAATAATAATAAATCTCGGATGACAACACTTTCTCCAAACAATCATGATATGATATAACAAGATGGTATCTCGCTAGCCCCACAAAACATAAATGCAGAGCACCTTTAAAGATCAAGGACTGACTAGACATTGTAATTCATGGTAAAAGAGATCCAGTCAAGTCATACTCAATGTAAACTAAAAGTAATGGATGCAAATGGCAGTGGTGCTCTCCAACTGGTGCTTTTTAATAAGAGGATGATGACTTCATCATAAAAGTAAATGGATAGGCCCTTCGCAGAGGGAAGCAAGGATTTGTAGAGGTGCCAGAGCTCAATTTTGAAATAGATATGAATAATATTTTGAGCAGTATACTTTCATTGTCAGCATAACAACCGAGAGATGGCGATATCTTCCATGCTACACACATTATAGGCGGTTCCCAAACAGAATGGTAAAGTTTATATTCCCCCTCCACCAACAAGCATCAATCCATGGCTTGCTCGAAACAACGAGTGCCTCCAACTAACAACAGTCCCGGGGGAGTTTTGTTTGCAATTATTTTGATTTGATTTGCATAAAGCATGGGACTGGGCATCCCAGTGACCAGCCATTTTCTCGTGAGTGAGGAGCAGAGTCCACTCCTCTTGAGAATAACCCTCCTAACATGGAAGATACGGACAGCCCTAATTGATACATGAGCTATTCGAGCATACAAAACAGAATGTTTATTTGAAGGTTTAGAGTTTGGAACATACAAATTTACTTCGAACGGCAGGTAGATACCGTATATAGGTAGGTATGGTGGACTCATATGGAATAACTTTGGGGTTCATGGGATTGGATGCACAAGCAGTATTCCCGCTTACTACATGTGAAGGCTAGAAAAAGACTGGGAAGCGACCAGCTAGAGAGCAACAACAGTCATGAACATGCATTAAAATTAAACAACACCCAATGCAAGCATGAGTAGGATATAATGCACCATGAACATAAATATCGTAGAGGCTATGTTGATTTTGTTTCAACTACATGCGTGAACATGTGCCAAGTCAAGCCACTCAAATCATTCAAAAGAGGATACCACCCTATCATACCACATCACAACCATTTTAATAGCATGCTGGCATGCAAGGTAAACCATTATAGGCTCCTAGATAATTAAGCATGGCATAAGCAACTATAATCTCTAATTGTCATTGCAAACATGTTTATTCATAATAGGCTGAATTAGGAACGATGAACTAATCATATTTACAAAAACAAGAGAGGTCGAGTTCATACCAGCTTTTCTTATCTCAATAAGTTCATCATATCATCATCATTATTGCCTTTCACTTGCACGACCGAATAGTGTGGATAATAATAATGGTGCACGTGCATTGGACTAAGCTGGAATCTGCAGGCATTCAACTCAAGAGAGAAGACAAGGTAATATGGGCTCTTTTGTCAGATCAACAATAATGCATATAAGGGCCACTTTAACATTTTCATTATGGTCTTCTCCTCTCAACCCCCAAAGGATAAGAGAAAAAAAATAAAACTATTTACACGTGAAATCTCCCAACAAGCAAAAGAAGAACGAGAAATCTTTTTGGGTTTTCTTTTTAGTTACTACTACTACAGGCACGAAAAGTAAACTAGCTAAAAGCCACTACTAAATTTTTTGTTTGGTTTTCTATGGTTTATCAAACACACAAGAAGAAAGCATAAAAGGGAAAATAAACTAGCATGGATATTCCAGTCACGACGTTGTAAAACGACGGCCAGTGAATTGTAATACGACTCACTATAGGGCGAATTCGAGCTCGGTACCCGGGGATCCTCTAGAGTCGACCTGCAGGCATGCAAGCTTAGGCTTTTGGCCTAAGTTGGTCTATGGCCATGGCTGGCCTAGCGGATATCCAAAGTTGTAGTTGGGGTCGTACTGAGATGCAGCGGCTATTGCATCTTGGGCTGCAGCGTGGAGGCGAGCTGTCTCAGTCCTCCTCTCATACTCGTTCGCCTCTTCCCTGGTTATGACATATCTCCCTTTTGCTTGAAAGTCAAAGAAAGTAGGAGCAGGGAGAGCGACATGATAGGTGCGTCGTTTGTCAAAGATTAGTCGGTATAGGAGAAACTGATCGTTCCTCTCAACAAACTGATGACGAACCATAGCCTCATAATCTAAATAAACAGGAGAAAACTCAATATTATACCCACGTATGGGTATGTCAAGAAAATTATCTAGACGGGTTGCATAAATTCCACCAAAGAAATCTCCATTAAATCTATTATTATGCAACCTACGTGCAACAATGGCTCCCAAATTATAATGTTTATCTTCTAACACAGCACTCCTGAGAACATTGAGGTCAGGGACACACATGTGACATGCTTCATCCTTACCATTTATGCACCTACCTATGAAGAGAGCAAAATAATGTATAGCAGGAAAATTAATGCTCCCTATGGTAGCTTGTGTTATATCTCTAGATTCCCCCACAGTTATGGTAGCAAGAAAATCTCTAAACTCAGATTTGCGAGGCTCACTAGTGCTGCCCCATTGTGGAAGTTTGCAAGCAGTATTAAAATCCTCTAAGTCCATAGTATAAGAATTTTCATAAAGATCAAATAGGATAGTTTGAGAATTGCGTGATGATGAAAATTCAAACCTTCTCACAAAGGAATCAGTGAGATAGTGGTATTGGCGGCACTTATCTGCCTCGAAGCTCTCAAGATCGGCATTACACACATACACGTTAAATTCCTCCTTGATTCCTGCTTGATCCATAAAGTCCTCTGACGGCCATTCACAAGCCCGCACCTGAGCTTCCCTTGGTGGTTCATCGTTGGCATCGCGTATTGCGAGTCTGGGTGCTTGCTTCCTGGAAGAACCACCTTGGTACATTTTCCTAAACATATTTCTTCCTCTGAAAATTTTCTAAATTTTTTAGTAACTTCAAAATAAAAGTGAACCAAACTCCACAAAATTGATAGAAACTACTCCTACAAGTGCCTAGAGACAATATCATGCATCAAAACTACTTTTGACCACATAAATTGACATGCAAGCTCAAGAATAGGGTCACCTAAGCAGCAAAAATATGCAATGAATAAATCACTAGAACAAAAACTAATTGGACCATTGGAGGAGTCACATACCAAAGAACAATCCCCCAAAGCAGTTTTGTGAATGGAGCTTTGAGCAAGGAGATCGAAAATGGCAGCAAGATGAGCTTGGACTCGGGTTTGAGCTGGCTAGTGATGTTTGTGGGAGGAAGAAGGAGTGTGTGGTAGCTGGAATAAGTGGAGGGGAGCCACCGTGAGCCCGCGAGGTAGGGGGGCGTGCCCTCCACCCTCGTGGCCAGGTGCTTGCTCCCCCTGCTGTGTTCTTAGTGCCAGATATTCTCAAATATTCTAGAAAAAATCTTATTTAATTTTCAGGGCATTTAGAGAACTTTTATTTTTGGGATATTTTTTATTGCATTGATAATTCAGAAAACAGACAAAAAAAATACTATTTTTTCTTTATTTAATATAAATAACAGAAAGTAAAAAGGGGGTACAGAGATTTGTGTTTTCTATATTCATCCATCTCATGCTCATCAAAAGGAATCCACTAACAAGGTTGATCAGGTCTTGTTAACAAACTCATTCCGAGTAACATGGAACTAGAGAATTTTCGAATAACACTAGGTTACCTCAACGGGGATATGCATGTCCCCATCAATAAGAATATCATATTTCTTCTTGACAGTAGGAAGAGGAAATTCAAAACCTCCAGTAGTAATAGTTGAAATTTTTCCATTAGAATTGATACTGTGGACTTGAGGTTGTTTCCTCGGAAAGTGTACCGTATGCTCATTACCATTAACATGAAAAGTGACACTGCCTTTGGTGCAATCAATAACAGCCCTTGCAGTATTCAAAAAGGGTCTTCCAAGAATAATATACATACTATCGTCCTCAGGAATATAGAGAATAACAAAGTCCGTTGAAATAGTAACGTTTGCAATCACAACAGGCACATCCTCACAAATACCAACAGGTATAGCAGTTGATTTGTCAGCCATTTGCAAAGATATTTCAGTAGGTGTCAACTTATTCAAATCAAGTCTACGATATAAAGAGAGAGGCATAACACTAACACCGGCTCCAAGATCACATAAAGCAGTTTTAACATAGTTTCTTTTAATGGAGCAAGGTATAATTGGTACTCCGGGATCTCCTAGTTTCTTAGGTTTTCCACCCTTAAAAGTATAATTAGCAAGCATGGTGGAAATTTTAGCTTCCAGTATCTTTATTTTGTTAGTAACAATATCTTTCATGTACTTAGCATAAGGATTCATTTTAAGCATATCAGTCAAACGCATACGCAAAAAGATAGGTTTAATCATTTCAGCAAAGCGCTCAAAATCCTCATCATCCTTTTTCTTGGATGGTTTAGGAGGAAAAGGCATGGGTTTCTGAACCCATGGTTCTCTTTCCTTACCGTTCTTCCTAGCAACAAAGTCTCTCTTATCATAATGTTGATTCTTTGATTGTTGGTTATCAAGATCAACAACAGGTTCAATATCTACATCATTATCATTACTAGGTTGAGCATCAACATGAACATCATTATTAACATTATCACTAGTTTCATGCTCATTACCAGATTGTGTTTTAGCATCAGAAATAGAGATATCATTGGGATTCTTAGGTGTGTCAATAACAGGTTCACTAGAAGCATGCAAAGTCCTATCATTTTTCTTTTTCTTCCTCTTAGAAGGACTAGGTGCATCAATATTATTTCTCTGAGAATCTTGCTCAATTCTCTTAGGATGGCCGTCAGGACACAAAGGTTCCTGAGTCATTTTACCACCTCTAGTCATAACTCTAACAGCATTATCATTTTTCTTACTATTTAATTTATTGAGCAAATCATTCTAAGCTTTAAGTACTTGTTCTACTTGAGTGGTAACCATAGAAGCATGTTTACTAACAAGTTAAGTTCACCTTTAACATTAGCCATATAATCACCCAAGTGTTCAAGCATATCAACATTGTGTTTCAATTGTCTGCCAACATAAGCATTGAAGTTTTCTTGTTTAACCATAGAGTCGTCAAACTCATCCAAGCATGGCTAGCAAACTTAGTAAATGGGATTTTAGCTTTATCATATCTATAGAGAGAATTTACCTTTACTACCCGTGTCGGCTTATCAAGACCATGTGTTTCTTCAATAGGTGATGGATTAAAACCATTTATTTCTTCAACTGGCGGTAAATTAAGACCATGTATTTCTTCAACAGGAGGTAAATTCTTAACATCTTCAGCTTTTATACCTTTTCCTTCATAGATTTCTTTGCCTCTTGCATATCTTCAGGACTAAGAAATAGAATACCCCTTTTCTTTGGAGTTGGCTTAGGAGTTGGTTCGGGAATTGGATCAGGGATTGGATCAGGAAGTGTCCAATTCTTTTCATTAGTCAACATATTATTCAATAGAATTTCAGCTTCATCAACAGTTCTTTCCCACAAAACACAACTAGCACAACTATCCAGGTAATCTCTGGAAGCATCGGTTAGTCCATTATAAAAGATATCAAGTACTTCATTTTTCTTGAGAGGATGATCAAGCAAAGCATTAAGTAATTGGAGAAGCCTCCCCCAAGCTTGTGGGAGACTCTCTTATTCAATTTGCACAAAATTATATATTTCCCTTAAAGCAGCTTGTTTCTTATGAGCGGGGAAATATTTAGCAGAGAAGTAATAAGTCATACCCTGGGGACTACGCACACAACCAGGATCAAGAGAATTAAACCATATCTTAGCATCACCCTTTAATGAGAACGGAAATAATTTAAGGATATAATAGTAGCGAGTTTTCTCATCATTAGTGAACAGGGTGGCTATATCATTTAATTTAGTAAGATGTGCCACAACAGTTTCAGATTCATAGCCATAGAAAGGATCAGATTCAACTAAAGTAATTATCTTAGGATCAATAGAGAAATCATAATCCTTATCAGTAACAAAGATAGGTGAAGTAGCATAAACAGGATCATATTTCATTCTAGCATTCAAAGTTTTTTGTTTCAGCTTAGCTAATAATTTCTTAAGATCACTCCTATCATTGCAAGCAAGAAAATCTCTAGCAGTTTCTTCATCCATAACATAGCCCTCAGGCACAACAGGTAATTCATATCTAGGGGGAGAATCTTCATCATCACTTTCATCAATATTATCAGTTTCAATAATTTCATTCTCTCTAGCCCTAGCAAGTTGTTCATCAAGAAATTCACCAAGTGGCACAGTAGTATCAAGCATATAAGTAGTTTCATCATAAGTATCATGCATAGCAGAAGTGGCATCATCTATAACATGCGACATATCAGAATTAATAGCAGAAGCAGGTATAGGTGTCACAAGTTTACTCAAAACAGAAGGTGAATCAAGTGCAGAGCTAGATGGCAGTTCCTTACCTCCCCTCGTAGTTGAGGGAAAAATCTTGGTTCTTTGATCTTTCAAATTCTTCATAATGATAAGCAGATATAAATCCCAAGTGACTCAAAGAATAGAGCTATGCTCCCCGGCAACGCCGCCAGAAATTAGTCTTGATAACCCACAAGTATAGGGGATCACAACAGTTTTCGAGGGTAGAGTATTCCACCCAAATTTATTGATTCGACACAAGGGGAGCCAAAGAATATTCTCAAGTATTAGCAGCTGAGTTGTCAATTCAACCACACCTGGAAACTTAATATCTGCAGCAAGGTATTTAGTAGCAAAGTAATATGATAGTAGTGGTAACGATAGCAAAAGTAATATTTTTGGTGTTTTGTAGTGATTGTAACAATAGCAACGGAAAAGTAAATAAGTGAAGAACAATATATGGAAAGCTCGTAGGCATTGGATCGGTGATGGAGAATTATGCCAGATGCAATCGATCATGTAACAGTCATAACCTAGGGTGACATAGAACTAGCTCCAATTCATCAATATAATGTAGGCTTGTATTCCGAATATAGTCATACGTGCTTATGGAAAAGAACTTGCATGTCATCTTTTGTCCTACCCTCCTGTGGCAGCGGGGTCCTATTGGAAACTAAGGGATATTAAGGCCTCCTTTTAATAGAGTACCGGACTAAAGCATTAACACATAGTGAATACATGAACTCCTCAAACTACGGTCATCACCGGGAGTGGTCCTGATTATTGTCACTTCGGGCTTGCCGGATCATAGCACATAGTAGGTGACTATAGACTTGCAAGATAGGATCAAGAACTCTCATATATTGATGAAAACATAATAGGTTCAGATCTGAAATCATGGCACTCGGGCCCTAGTGACAAGCATTAAGCATAGCAAAGTCATAGCAACATCAATCTTAGAACATAGTGGATACTAGGGATCAAATAACAAAACTAACTCGATTACATGATAAATCTCATCCAACCCATCACCATCTAGCAAGCCTACGATGGAATTACTCACGCACAGCGGTGAGCATCATGAAATTGGTGATGGAGGAAGGTTGATGATGATGATGATGGCGACGGATTCCCCTCTCCGGAGCCCCGAACGGACTCCAGATCAGCCCTCCCGAGAGAGTTTAGGGCTTGGTGGCGGCTCCATATCATAAAACACGATGAATCTTTCTCCCTCATTTTTTCTCCCTGAAAGTGAATATATGGAGTCAAGGTTGAGGTCGATGGAGCGTCACGTGGCCCACGAGGCAGGGGGCGCGCCCAGGGGGTAGGGCGCGCCCCCGCCCTTGTGGATAGGTGGAGCCCCCCCTGACGTGGATTCTTCTTCTAGTATTTTTTATATATTCCAAAATAATTCTCCGTTAATTGTTCATTCCAAGAACTTTTATTTCTGCACAAAAATAACACCATGGCAATTCTGCTAAAAACAATGTCAGTCCGGGTTAGTTCCTTTCAAATCATGCAAGTTAGAGTCCAAAACAAGGGCAAAAGTGTTTGAAAAAGTAGATATGACGGAGACGTATCACTATGGTGGTTCTAACGGATGTCACCTTCTTCAGGATGGCTCCCCCAATGCGTCTGCATCCCAAACGTACTGATGGGGAGCAGTCCAACCCTCCACCACCTCCTCCGCCTCCGAAGGCATGGCAAGCTTTGATGGCGGCCACCAACGCCAACACTCAGATGCTGATTCAGCTCATGCAAGAGCAGAATCAAGGCCAAGGCAACTACAACAATCAGCCTTAGTTTGCTACCCTCAACCAGTTTCTTGCAAATCATCCAAAGTCTTTCAGCGCTTGTGCTGAGGCCATGGACGCTGATGATTGGCTCGTGGACATCAACAAGAATTTTGAATGCAGGAATGTCAGGCCTGAGGACTACGTCAAGTTCGCCTCTTTTCAGCTCGAGGACCAAGCAGCAGATTAGTATCAGCAATACAAAGACGCTAGAGGGGGTCGAGTGATTACCTGGACAGACTTCTGCCGGGACTTTCGAGCTCATCACATTCCAACAAGTGTTGTCGAGAGCAAGCGTGAGGAATTCCGCAATCTCAAGTAAGAAAGCATGTCTGTGTATCAATACAACGTCAAGTTTCATAATCTTGTTCGCTTCGCAAGGCAAGACGTTCCCAATGAGAAGAGTATGATGTACCACTTCAGGGGTGGACATAGAGAGGATCTGTAGTTAGCTCTCATTCTTGTTGAGCCTACTCAGTTTGATCAGTTCTACAACATGACCCTCAAGCAAGAAGCTGCTCAGCTCAAGTGTGAAGCTTCCAAAAAGAGGCTCAGGGATGCAGTCCACTCGTCTTCTTCCTCTCAAGTGGTCTCAAAGCAACAAAAGTTCTGGCCTCCTCCACCTCCCCCGTTTCGTCAGCCCTACCAGCAGAAGCACTCAGGTGGTCGTGGATCTTCCCACCCACCCAACCCAAGCCATCAGAACAAGTCTCAGACTCAGGCTCCGAGGACAGGTGGTCCTCCTCCTCCAACTTTTCGCCCGCTTTCAGAGGTCACTTGTCACAAGTGTGGCATGAAGGGTCACTATTCCAACAAGTGCTACCAGAGGCGTCTTCCGCCTCCTCCTCCTCCTATCAGGTCAGCAAGCAATGCAGTTGTCAAGCACAGTCCCAAGACGGCGAGAGTTAATATGGTCAACGCAGCTCAAGTAGAGGATTCTTTATACGTGATAATGGGTACTCT
Source organism: Triticum urartu (assembly GCF_003073215.2). Lineage (NCBI taxonomy): Eukaryota > Viridiplantae > Streptophyta > Magnoliopsida > Poales > Poaceae > Triticum > Triticum urartu. The sequence goes on from NC_053024.1 coordinate 423,997,616, forward strand.
TCGAGTAAAGTCTATTCCTTCTAAAGTGTTATTCGATTCTGGTGCATCGCATTCTTTCATATCAAAGCCGTTTGTTTCAAAGCATGAATTCTTCCTGGATCAGTTTCCTAGACCTTTGACAATTGCTTCCCTGGGTCTTATGATGAATTCCCGTTTAATGATTCCGGATATCGGCATCAAGATGGGAAAGTATTCCTTCTTGGCCTCTCCAATTGTTCTTGGGAATTCCGATATTGATCTCATTCTTGGCATGGATTGGCTTTCTAAGAACAAGGCTTCTCTTGATTGTGCTGCAAAGGAAGTCAAATTGACACATCCTTTCGAAGACGTGATTATCTTCGCCGCTCGTGATAACACCATTAGGTTGTTCTCTCTCAATGAGAAAGGCGAGATCAACGCTATTTCTCAGATTCCAGTTGTCTGTGAGTATGAAGATGTGTTTCCATAAGATCTTCCGGGTATGCCTCCTCACCGGCCAGTTGAGTTCATTATCGAGCTTGAGCCCGGTATAGAACCCGTTTGCAAGCCCCTACAAGCTTGGGCTAGAAGAGCTGAAAGAATTGAAGAAACAACTCGATGAATAAGAACATCTGGGTTTGATTAGACCAAGTTCATCTCCTTGGGGATGTGGTGTTCTCTTTGTCCAGAAGAAGGATGGCACAGAATGACTTTGCGTCGATTACCGCCCATTGAAAGAAGACAATCAAGAATAAATACCCACTTCCCAATATCAATGAGTTATTCGAGCAACTCAAAGGTGCAAAGGTGTTTTCCAAGCTTGACCTCCGTATGGGGTATCACCAGATTCGCTTTCGTGAAGAAGATATCCCAAATACAACATTTAGAATGAGCTTTGGTTCTTACGAATATACTGTCATTTCTTTCGGGCTTGCAAATGCCACTCCAACCTTCTCTCGTATAATGAACTTCATCTTCAACCCCTACACCAACGAATTCGTCCTGGTGTATCTCGATGATATCCTGGTGTTCTCCAAGAATAAAAAGGACCATGCCAAGCATTTGTGGTTGGTGCTCGACAAGCTCAAAGAGTATCAATTCTACGCAAAGTTCTCCAAATGTGAGTTTTGGCTTGATGAAGTTCTTTACCTTGGTCACATCATCTACGCCAAGGGCATTTCTGTTAACCTGGAGAAGGTTTCTGCAATTGTGAACTGGGAGCCTCCTCAGAACGTCAAGCAGCTTCGCAGTTTCCTCGGGCTTGCAAATTATTGCAGAAGATTTTTTGAGAACTTCTCAAAAATTGCTAAGCCTCTTTCCAACCTCCTCCAGAAGCATGTCAAGTAATCCTGGACTCCTGAGTGTGACATTGCCTTCAATACACTCAAAGAGAAACTCGCCACAGCTCCGGTCCTAACTCCTCCTGATGAGTCCAAGCCCTACCAAGTATTCTGTGATGCTTCGTTGCAAGGTCTCGGTGTAGTATTAATGCAAGAGAAGAAAGTTGTGGCCTATACTTCTCGGCAGTTGAAGCCAAATGAGAGGAACTACCCCACTCACGATCTTGAGTTGGCGGCAGTTGTCCATGCATTAATCACGTGGAGACATCTCTTGTTGGGTAGGCAAGTGGACATTTTCACCGATCACAAGAGCCTCAAATATATCTTCACTCAACCCAACCTCAACCTCCAGCAAACTCGTTGGGTCGAAATGATCCAAGAGTACAATCCAAGCATTGAATACACTCCATGCAAGGCTAATGTGATTGCAGATGTGTTGAGCAGAGAAAGGCATATTGCAACAGCTTAATTCTCAAGCCATTCCAACCTAATCTTTGTGAAGCTTTCCGCAAGCTCAACCTCCAAGTTGTTCCTCAAGGTTTTCTTGCCAACCTTCAAGTCACTCCAATTTTGGAAGACCAAATTCGTGAGGCACAACTCCTTGATACCATGGTGAAGAAGGTGATACATGGTGTTGCCAAGGGCTTACCAAAATACAAGTGCTATCGCATTGATGACAATGACACCTTATTCTTCGAGGACCGGCTAGTGGTTCCAAAAGGTGATCTCAGGAAGGTCATCATGAATGAAGCTCATAATTCTCTTCTTTCCATCCATCCAGGCAGTTCGAAGATGTACCATGACCTCAAGCAGTCGTATTGGTGGACTCACATGAAGCGAGAGATTGCTCAATTTGTGAATGAATGTGATGTCTGTTGAAGGGTGAAAGCAGAACATCAATGACCAGCTTGTCTCCTCCAACCTCTTGCCATTCCAGAATGGAAGTTTGATCATATCAAGATGGACTTTGTCACTGGATTTCCCAAGTCTAAGTGTGGGAATGATGCTATCTTCATTGTCATTGACAAGCGTACAAAAGTGGCTCATTTCCTTCCAGTCAAAGAATCTATCACGGTAGCTCATTTGGCAGAGCTATACACCTCCAGAATTGTCTCGTAGCACGGGATTCCTCAATTGATCTCCTCAGACCGCGGAAGCATTTTTCCAAGTTCTGGGACTCCTTCAAGAAGGCCATGGGCACCAACATTCGTTTGAGCACGACCTTTCATCCTCAAACAAGTGGCCAAATTGAAAGAGTCAATCAAATCCTCGAAGACATGCTCAGGGCTTGTTGCATCTCCTTTGATATGAAGTGGGAAGATTGCCTCCTGTTTGCCGAGTTCTCCTACAACAACAACTTCCAAGCAAGTTCGGGCAAGGCCTCTTTCGAAATTCTATATGGCAGAAAGTGCCGTATTCCTCTCAACTGGTCCGAGACTGGTGAACGCCAACTTCTTGTCAATGACTTGATCACACAAGCTGAAGATATGTGTAAAGTCATTCATGAAAATATCAAAGCCGCGCAATCGCGCCAAAAGAGTTACTATGATAGCAAGCACTGTGACTTGGCTTTTGAGATTGGATACCATGTCTATCTCCGAGTCTCTCCAATGAGAGGCACTGAACGCTTCGGTATCCACGGGAAGCTCGCCCCTAGATATGTGGGTCCTTTCAAGATTGTGGGCAAAAGAGGCGATCTCGCCTATCAACTTGAGCTCCCTTCCAATTTCTCAAATGTGCACCATGTGTGTCACGTGTCACAACTTCGCAAGTGCTTCAAGATGCCCGAGCGCACTATCAACTTCAAAGAGATTGACCTCCAAGAAGACTTGTCTTATCATGAGCATCCCGTTGTCATTCTTGAAGAAACCGAGCGCAAAACTCACAACATGTCGATCAAGTTCCTCAAAGTTAAGTGGTCACACCATTCCGACCAAGAAGCTACTTGGGAGCGCGAGGATCACCTCCATTCTAAATATTCGGAGTTCTTTCAGTCCTAGATCTTGGGACGAGATCCTGTTGTAGTGGAGGAGAGTTGTAACACCCTAGATGTAAAAATTCCATATTTGGCAATGTATCCAACCTTGTCATGATCAATCCCAAGTGGGTATCCTCCTTGTTTGTTTCATATTTCTTTGTCTTGTCATTTTTGTCATGTTTCTTTTTGCCATTAATTGTTGCATCATGGCCTCATCATAGTGTTGCATTTGTGCTTCTTGTCATGTTGTATTTCATCATGCCCATCATGTGCATTGTGGTATTAACTTTGTTGTGGTGAAGTGTGCATCACTCCAAGACCATCTCTCCCTAACCTTGCATCACCTCTCCCCTCCTTCTCTTTTCTTTTATCTGGCAAGTGTGAGTTTCCCTACTCCATTAATGTTCAGTACTTCCTCACAAATCATTCATCATGTCCTAAACCTATCTGCCAAATTCCATTTTAACATCCCAATTTTCAATTTGGATGTTAATCACTAGGTCATCATATGCATCCATGATCTTTGCATTTTTATTGAATTTTATTTGGACAATTTGATCCAAGAGACCTTAAGCAACTCAAGGACCCAAGGAGAGAGTTGGAGGTCACTAATTTTTCATATTCGAATTGATTTCAAATTTGAAAAGAGGATCAATTTGATATTAATAGTTTCTCCAATTATTTCCAACAATGAAAATAAATGAGAAAAGAAAATATGACTTCTTCAACAAGAGAGAAATATTGGAGAGGAAATTTTAAAATCAAATTATTATTTTATCTGTATTTTATTTGAATTAGAGAAAACTTGCATTTTTGAATTGCATTTTAGTCCAGAAAAATGTTCATCTTTTCCTAAATATTAGGTTTAGACGGTGAAAATTTTTCCTGCAATTTTTAGATTTTTTTATAATTTATTAGGATTTTCTTCTACGGAAAAATTATTTAATTTTAAAAAAGCTCTGGACCGAACTGGGCCAAAGCCCAGCCGACCCAACCGAGCGGGCGCCGCCTTCCTCCCATGCGGACGCCGGACTCCGGCGAGGAGGAGTCTGGGTCGGTCTCCCCGCGCCCCCTCGCGTAAGCCGAGGAACCCCTCGGGGCCTTCTTATAAGCCGCGCCGCCCTGCGCTCTTCTCCTCATCGCTCGCACCATCGCGGCCCCGCAGCCGAGCCGCGCCGCTGCCGTCCGCCGCCGCCATCCGCCGCCGCCCCGCGCCGCCACCGCACCGCCGCCCACCTCACTGTCGCCTCGCCACCGACGCTCGTCACCGGAGCCGCCGGATCCCGCCGCCGACACCGTTGACCAGTAAGAACCGGTCGGTTCTTTCGGTTTATTTTTCAGTTTTGTCGGTTTAGTTTTTAGATCGGGTTTTCATTTTTGTTTTAGTCTAATTAGTAAATGTTCACTCGTTAGATCGTTTTAGCAAACGGTTTTCGTTTGTTAGTCTCTGTTAGCGGACGTTCGTTCGATAGATTTTTCTTTTTAGTTTTATTTTCGGCCACGGACCTATCCACGAATAGTTTTCTTACAGATTAGTCCCGATCTTCAAACCTTCGCTACTTTTTGCTCGTTTATCCAACTCTAGTGAAACCAATGCCAAAATCTTCGTATTGTTCCCCTCTATCCAGATAATCTACTTGAACATGATTTTGAAAATTTAAAATTTGGTTTCAAGCAGTTTTGAATTTGAACTTCTGTTGATCGTAGTTTGAGTCTCGTAGCTCCGATTCAATTGATTCTTTTTGCAAATCGAAGCTGTTCTCTTGAACTTTCAGTTTAGATCTTTTCTTTTGGTTTTACCTTTGCATATTATGCTTGAGTGCTTATGTATGCTATTGTTTGTTCACGATAGAGTTTCTGGAGTGCGAGGCTTGCTACTATGAATCTCTAGGGTTTTCCGATCGTCGGCAAGGCAAGTAACACTTTGATCATATCCCTTTATTTACCCAGTTTTTATGCATTAGTTTCAACCCCCAAACATTGCATTGAGTAGGATTTTATAACATGAGGGTATTTGGGAAGTAGTTGAGGATGTAGGAACCTATTGCCTTTTATTCAAACCTCGGGAGTTCTACGTTATGCTTATACTACTATGCTATGCTCGTAGACGTGGTTTGGTTTGAGTGATTCATGATAGATGTGAGATTTATTATTAATTAGTGGTTAACTTAAGGTGGCTACTTTAATACGTATCTGGGTGCATTGGTTGCGGGCACCTGGAGAATCCAGTGTTGTCCTAGGGGATCCCGGAGTACCCGTGTGATCATTCTATGGTTTTCCACCCAGGCTCAAAGGGATCATAAGATTATTCATGCTGGAAACTTTCGTGTGCATCCACAAGCCATTATGGGCTCCGGCATAGTTGAGTATGTTGTGTGACCTCTTTTAGTGGTAGGCTTGCAGATGTAGGGGATGTAGGTGGTACTGTCTACCCAGAGTAAAGAGTTAATGCTTCTGAAAGACTGTGTCTCGGTCATCCGTTTCTCAAACACCATGTAGTGTGAGAAATACAACAGAAGAGATCGAGTCTTGTGGGGGAAAAGTGCGCAAACCTATGCAGAGTGTATAAACTAATCATGGTTAGCCGTTTCCCCGGTTATGGACATCTTGAGTATCTGGTACTTGAATTATTGATTTGATCTCATCACTTTAGTTAATTAATTTTGTCGGATTATAGGTTCCGGCAAACCCTTAAGGTATGAACACTGGGGTGCGCACGAAGATTCCCCCCTAGCTCACACTCTCACAACGATCTCAAAGCCTAGCTCGTCGAACCCAAGGAACAAAGGACACAAGAGTTTATACTTGTTCGGGCCACCGTTGTGGTGTAATACCCTACTCCAGTGTGGTGTGGTGGATTTCCTTGTAGGATGGGGATGAACAAGTACAAGGGAAGAACAGCCTCCTAAGGAGAGGTGTTCTAGAGCTCGATGAGCTTGTGTAACTGGGGATGATCTGAATCCTCTCTCGATGAGCCGATCCCCGGTTACGGTGGTGGCTAGCCCTATTTATAGAGGCCCGGGTCCTCTCCCCAAATATTAGGCGGGACGGGATCTCACAATGGCCAATTTGAAGGGGGACAACGAGTACAAGTTATCCTGACAAAAGGTGGTCTTCGCTTGCCAAAGGCTCTAGTGGTGACGCCGTCATGGGCTCCATGGTGACCTCCGTCTTGTCGTCCTACTAGTCTTCGTCTTGTTGCACCGAAATTGAAACCTTTGCCTGACGCCTCGGGACTCCTCGCTGTGCCTGCCTCTTTAGCACCAAAGAGGAAACTGGCATTCTACGCCTGCTGGCGGCTTCCTGGCCTTGGTTGTCATGGCTCACGTCACGGATACCTCACGAGGTGCCCCTCGCCGTGATCTCTCCACTCCTCAGGAGCCAGCCTAGTGAGGTTGCCCCTGAGGAGGCCTTGTGTCTTTTGCCTCGCGAGGCTTGGCCCCTCGCGAGGGTCTTGAGCGTTGGTTGATGAAGATGGGCTGTACCGGGCCACTGGTGGAGCCACGCCCCGGGCCCCAGGTAGGCAAGTCTAGGTACCCCCATTCCCAGGACGCCGACAATTGCCCCTGGGCCCAAGGCGCACTCGTGCTTGGCTTCGTGGCGAAGCCAAGGGGCAAGTGCGGAGCGCCGCGGGCCCTAACAGCCTGCGGCCTTGATTGGCGCATGGCGATTGATGGGTCGTGGGCGTCTCCACTTCCCTATGCTGCCTCGGCAACTGCCCGCCTGACAAAAGGCTGGCACGCGCCGCAGTGTCTTCATTGCTTGCCTTCGTCTTGCTCTAGATCCCCTTTCCTGCTTCTTGCTCCCAAGTCTCTAGATCTGCACCAATCTTCCTCCAAGCCCGCCATCGATGGCGCCCAGCAAGGCAAAGGCCACCCTTTCGTCCTCCTGGTATGAGCCGGCTCTGAGCACGCCCAATGTCTCGGAGAAGAACCTCGCTGCCACACTCCTGATGACGGCGGAGAGCGGCGATAAGAAGAGGAAGGCCGCGCTTTGGGTTGCCTCCGCCGAGCCGGAGGCCTCTGGGAGCACCTTCTATCCTTTCTTCATGAGCAGCGTTGTAGCAGGGTTGGTTCCCCCTTCTCTGATTTCTTCTACTCCGTCCTTAGCCATTACAAGCTGCACACCCTCCATCTTCATCCCAACTCTGTCCTCCTTCTGTCAATTTTCGCCTTCTATTGTGAGGCATATGTCGAGGTGATGCCGTCCGTGGCGCTGCTGCGCCACTTCTTCTATCTCCGGATCAAGGACGACCATTGCACGGGGTGCGCCAACTTCGTGGCGGCTGATGACCCACAAGTGTAGGGGATCTATCGTAGTCCTTTCGATAAGTAAGAGTGTCGAACCCAATGAGGAGCAGAAGGAAATGATAAACAGTTTTCAGTAAGGTATTCTCTGCAGGCACTGAAATTATTGGTAACAGATTGTTTTGTGATAAGGTAATTTGTAACAGGTAAGAAGTAATAAAAGTAAATAAGGTGCAGCAAGATGGCCCAATCCTTTTTTTAGCAAAGGACAAGCCTGGAAAAACTCTTATATATAGGAAAACGCTCCCGAGGACACATGGGAATTATCGTCAAGCTAGTTTTCATCATGCTCATATGATTCACGTTTGGTACTTTGATAATTTGATATGTGGGTGGACCGGTGCTTGGGTACTGCCCTTCCTTGGACAAGCATCCCACTTATGATTAACCCCTATTGCAAGCATCCGCAACTACAACAGAAGTATTAAGGTAAACCTAACCATAGCATGAAACATATGGATCCAAATCAGCCCCTTACGAAGCAACGCATAAACTAGGGTTTAAGCTTCTGTCACTCTAGCAACCCATCATCTACTTATTACTTCCCAATGCCCTCCTCTAGGCCCAAACAATGGTGAAGTGTCTTGTAGTCGACGTTCACATGACACCACTAGAGGAAAGACAACATACATCTCATCAAAATATCGAACGAATACCAAATTCACATGACTACTTATATCAAGACTTCTCCCATGTCCTCAGGAACAAACGTAACTACTCACAAATCATATTCATGTTCATAATCAGAGGGGTATTAATACGCATAAAGGATCTGAACATATGATCTTCCACCGAATAAACCAACTAGCATCAACTACAAAGAGTAATCAACACTACTAGCAACCCACAGGTACCAATCTGAGGTTTTGAGACAAAGATTGGATACAAGAGATGAACTATGGTTTGAGATGAGATGGTGTTGGTGAAGATGTTGATGGATATTGACCCCCTCCCGATGAGAGGATCGATGGTGATGATTTCCCCCTCCCGAAGGGAAGTTTCCCCGACAGAACAGCTCCGCCGGAGCCCTAGATTGGTTCCGCCAAGGTTCTGCCTCGTGGCGGCGGAGTTTCGTCCCGTGAGCTTGCTTATGATTTTTTCCAGGACGAAAGACTTCATAGAGCCAAAGATGGGCATCAAATGGCTGCTAGGGGGCCCATGAGGCAGGGGGCGCGCCCAGGGGGGTAGGGCGCGTGGATGGTGGGTGGCCCCCCTCTGGTACTTCTTTCGCCCAATATTTTTTATATATTCTGAAACTTGCTCCCGTTAAGTTTCAGGACTTTGGAGTTGTGCAGAATAGGTCTCTAATATTTGCTCCTTTTCCAGCCCAAAATTTCAGCTGCCGGCATTCTCCCTCTTCATGTAAACCTTGTAAAATAATAGATAATAGGCATAAGTATTGTGACATAATGTGTAATAACAACCCATAATGCGATAAATATCGATATAAAAGCATGATGCAAAATGGACGTATCAGTGGCCAACCAGACCAACGCAATCTCGAAGGCCGGGAAGAAGCTGAGGGCTTCAGGAACAAGTGGGTCCTAATGGATGCCAAGTGCTCCCACCCCCGGCTCATGCTGCCGACGGGAATGCCCGTGTCTCACGACGGGTGGTTCCGCGCGAGGCTCACCGACCCCTGGGCGGAGCATGTGCTGGAGAAGATGACTGCCGATGTGAAGCCTGACGATCCAAATGTGGCGAAGCTGACGGGGGCAATGATTGTGAAGAAATTCCTGTCGCAGCGCGTGGCTCCGCTCCAGTCGCGCTCACACCCCTTGTGGAGGCTCGGGGACGGGGTGACGACCTTTGCCTGTGCCCGGAGGCCTTTTCTGAGGAGGAGCTGGGCACGGCTCTCCGCTCCCTAGTCGGGGATGACCAGGGGTACCTTCCTGACACCTTTGTTCCTTTGTACCGCCGCCCCGACGGAGCGAAGGTTGCCGCTGCCATGCCCGTCTGCGATGGGCGCGGGCTCGTGCCGCTGACGCCCTTTGATGCCTCGACAACGACAACTCTGGTGGTGGTGTCCTCCGGCAGCTCTGACGGGGAGGAGGAGCAGGACTCGGAGGCGACCCTGAAGGGGACCGGGAAGACCTCTCCTCCTCGCAAGGCCGATCTCCTCCGCGCCCTTCCTAATGACAACGACTCCGGCGACCACCCGGTGAGGGAGGTCCTTCCCACTGCTAGGGTCACCACAAGGTCCAAGGTCACCCCCTCGAAGAAGTCGCCGACGGTGGTTCCGATGAAGAGTAGGTCGGCGCTGGTCTCCCAGGGCGACGCTTCTGCCCTGGCACCATCCGGTGTTGCCGCTGGACCTGCTGCCGCCTCTTCATCTGCTCTAGGGGCCTGTGCCCGGGCGCCCAAGACCGTGAGGCCCTTGGGCTCCGTGCTCCTAAAGAGGGCATGGGACTACGCCGCCATGGACCAGTAAGTATTTTGCCCTGACTTTGTTCTTGCTCCTGTTTCCGTTGTTGCTTCCTAACATTCCCCTCTTGAGTTATCAGGACGACGCTATCGGCGAAGAAGAAGAGAGAGGGGCGGCCACATCCTGGCAAGCCCAGCAGCCTAGCCTGGCTGCACCCCCTCCGGCGCAGAAAGGCAGCGGAGGCACCCCCACTTCTCCCGCTCGGTCGTCCTCGCGAGGACCAGTGGACAATCCTCAGGAGAAGGCGATCTCCTCGGCTGAGCCGGCTCTAGAGGTGCCTATCCCTAGCTCGCCCATCGATGCAGCCAAGGTTCAGGAGCCCCCAGCTTCACTTCATGTCATCCCTAGCTCGCAGGCCTTGGCGACGGCACAGCCTCCTCCTTTGGTCGAATAGCTGTCTCGCGATCCTTCCGCTCCGCCTGATGCCTTGGAGGATGCCCTTTCCGCACTGGCACAGCTTCGGGGCGACCTCTAAGGCGCTGATCGCCGACTGGTGGCGCGGCGCCTGTAACTGATCTCTGGCTGGTTGCACTAAGACGCGTTTGTCAGGGCGGCGCTGAGCCAGATCGTGGCAGCTGCCAAGGAGGACAAGTGGGCTACTGAACAGGTTGCAGGAGCCTGTGAGGTGGCGCTGAAGGACGCCGAGGCTGCCAAGAAGCGCTGCTGGTCGATGGAGGCCGAGCTGGAGACCATGCGCAATGAGCGCGCATCAGGGGCTCGCGGTCACAGGGCGGAGGAGGAGAAGATGAAGGCCCGAGAAGATGCTGTCGCTAGTCATGACGCCGAGTTGGAGCAATCGGCAAGGGCACAGGCCGTGGAAGATAGCCGCCTGGAGGAGCTGGAGAAGAAGATGGAAGCGGAGAAGGCCCAACTGGAGGCCAAGGCGAAGGTTCTGGCTGAGGATCGCGCGGCCTTCAAGTCCCTTGAGGAGTGATCTCGCGAGGTGCTTAAGGCACTCTACGAGAAGGGCTTGGAGAAGCCACTAGCGACGAATGACGAAGGCCCCGCTCAACTGCTTCCTTATCTCGTCATGGCGCTCGAGGGTGTCGTCGCCGGGATCGTCCCCATGGTGGAGGGGGAAGCCCGCACGCTTTCTTCTTCGGCCCTGATTTGCGTCTTCAGCCACCTGCATCTTTGCCACCCCAACACCGACCTCAGCGAGCTGCTCGACCCCATGGAGGAGGAGCGCTGTGCAGCTGCTGCCGCAGCCGTGGAGGGCCAGGTGGAGCCCTGTTGAAGAAGTTCCTCGCCATCGAGCCTGCGCCTTCAATCGATGGCCCCGCCGACCTTGCAACTAAGGCCGACGACATGACCGATGGTGGCGTTGCCGGCGGGAAGGCGCTTCCTGACGACGGTGCCCAAGGCTGAAGAAAAGGCTTGCTGGTGAAGAACGGCGCTCCTTCTTGTTTTACTTCCCTGTGAGATTTCCTGTGACATGAGACGTGCCTCGTGGAGGCGTTAAAACTCTGACGTTTGGGGATAACATGCTGTGTAATAATTTATTTAGGTTCCGCAATTTCCTTCCCGTTTGCTTGATGTTCTACGTCGGTAGGGCCCAACCCCGCGCATACCTCAGCCGCCATTGGGCCGTCCGGATCACCAGGAAGGACCAAGGAGCGAGGGGCTACGTGGCCAGTTAGGCTCCTGAGTCGCGATGCTCAGGAGTCCCCCTTGACGCGCAAACAACCTGCCGGAAGGAGCTGCTGAGGTAGGCCTTGGTGTTCTCGCACATACCTCAGCCGCCATTGGGCCATTTGGATCACCAGGACGGACCAAGGAGTGAGGAGCTACGTGGCCAGTTAGGCTCCTGAGTCACAATGCTCAGGAGTCCCCCTTTACGCTCAAACGGCCTTCATACCTGTCCTCGCCAAGGTCCCACTCGGGAGTGGTGCGTGACGACCAGGTCTGAGGGACCTGGCAGGGCGGCGTATGCTAGGAAGGGCCTGAGCGTAGCCCCTGTGCCCAGCCCCCTCGCGCGACTCTCCCGAGGGGAAAGCATTGCGGTGAGGCTAGACACTAAGCTGGGGGGCTCCCTGAGGTTGGTACGGCCACGGGGCCGCCCTTAGTTGTTTATCACCAGCGCGGAGCATAGCGCTTCCTCACTTGCACGGGCATAGCTGCTCCTCGACCATGTCAACTGCCAGCGCGGATCATGGTGCTTCCACTGGTGTGTGGTTGAGGGCTCCCTCTGAGTGGAGCCCCTGGGGCGTGTACAGCCCCGCCCTGACACGTGGCTTGCAAGCTAGGGCTAGACGAGGTGTGTCTGGGAACCCGTGAGCCAGCGCAGGACTCACGAGGCCCTACCTCAAGGCGGGTTGTCGGGTGGTAGGTGCGACATATGCCAACGGGTGGCTTATCATTGTGGGAGCCAGTAAGACATCGCCGGTGCCTGGAAACGGGATAAGGCGAAGACATGCATGCCGGCGGATCTTACCCAGCTTCGGGGCTCTCCATGGAGATAACACCCCTACTGCTGCTCTGCGGGGTCTCCGCATGATCACTAGATGAACAAGTAGCTACACAATGCTCCTTGAGCTGTTTGGTGGGAGGAGGAAGAAGGGCACGGCCAGCCTGCTTCTTCTCCTTGTGTGGTGTAGGATTAGTAGGGGGTCGAACCCTTTGCATGGGTGCCCCGGGGGGTTTATATAGGCCTACTCCCCGGGGGTACAATGGTAATCCGACTGGGCGCGGGGCCCAGCCGTCTGTGACTGCGCTCGCCGGCTTCTGCGCCGGCTGCTGGGGCCCGCCAACTGGTGGGTCCCGCCGGCTGCCGGCCCCTTGGTCAACAGGCAGGCCCCACTGTCCAGGGCCTGGTCGGCGGCTGGTTACTGTGGCTCCATCTTGGTGACGTGGGCTTCGTCGTGGTATGCGCGGCTACAGTGCCGCCGCCTGTCGGGCGATCGCTGTAGCCTCACCGCGTCTTGTCTCCTTAATGGGGCGTCTCCTTCGAGGGAGGTGGCAAGCCGGCTGCGGGGAGCCGGCTCTGTCTTGGGCCGACTGGTTGGAGGCGTGGCCGCCTTCGGGCGTCTCTCTGCCCGAAGGGGTCCACCATCTGTGGGCCACGCTGGCGGCCCGTCGTGGGTGACATCGGGGTCAACGTGGCAACAGTGCCGCGCCGGACGGGTCATGGCTACTCCATACGGCGCACTGTGCCAGGCGTGCTCCGGGATTCGGGGGTGGCAGGCTTTACTGTAGCCACGCCCCGTCACACCGCTGTTAGGTGGGTGCAAACTTTGAGGGTGCGGTCTCGACCGCTTTATGGGAGCCGGCTTCGTGGAGTCGGCCTTCTCATGGCCGGCTTCCCGAAGTCGGCCCTCCCGTGGCGTTCTTCATGAGGGCTAAAGTCGGACGCCTTCTGAAAGCCGGCCTGGATGGCATCCAGCAAGGGGAAGGCGGCTCCATGTCTTGGATTCTTGAGAGCCGGACGGTCTCGTAATTTCTTCAGAAGGGCCAGGGAAGCCGTCTAGGCTACCCATGGCTATTTACTCCGACACGGGTTGCACCTGGTCTTGATTCTTGATAGCTTTAGCGGTCCTGCAAGATGGTTAGGCAACCTGTGCCGGACGAATTTCCTAAGGTGGTCAGATGAGGAGGCCAGACACCAACGACCCCAGGAGGTGATGTGAACGGGGCCGGCCCGCCAGATAAAGCTCAGTCGTTGGGTTTATAGACACTGCAAGGATGGACCCGAGCACAGGCGCCGTGCCTAGCCTACTCGTGCGAGGGATCCCTAAGAAAGACAAGCGGCGTGCGGCTCCGGTGATAACGAGGGCGGTCGCGGGAGGGGTATCAGATAAGCAGGTGATAGTCATAGAACGAGTTAAGCAAAGTGATAGGTTAGCTCAGATAGATGCAAGAACGATACATGCCACCGGGACGGACCCGAGTGGCCTGGGGATGATGCAGCCCAAGGGGCGCCCCCAGCAGGGTAAGCTAGAGATGCAAAAGGATACACGTCGCAGGGACAAACCCGTGCGACTTGGGGATAATGCACCCCGAGGGGCGCCCCCAACTGAATGAACTAGAAAGAGTCACCTGATAACGCTGCCGGAGTGGTGTTGGAGTAGCCGATGGTGCATGCCGAAGAGTCGTTCCCCACGAGCCGCCAGCACCCTGAGCCTTAGGAGGTTCCGGAGGCTTAGGTGGTTCCTTGAGGACCGTCGCCATCTCCGCCAGGACAGCGTGATGCCTGGCCTCCTGAGCCGCGAGGATGCTCCGCAAGTGGCGTTGGTGGGTGACGGCCGCGTTCGGCAAGCCAAATGGCATGCGAGCGTAGCTGTGAGGTGGACCCTCACACCTGCCAACGCGCAAAGGCCAGAAGTGCTCCTGAGATGCGGCCCTATTGAGCCCTGGAACGTCGACGCAGATGCATAGCCTGCCGTCCTCGCCAGGATGGGGGGCTACACCAGGTGGTGGGTGGTGGTCGCCAGGTATGGCCCTTGCCTCTCGAAGCTCTTGGGTCTCCTTGATGATGAACTCTTGAGCCATGGGCGCTCCTCGCCCAGCGCCCTCCTGAGGGAAACATGCGGCGAAGCACGCCTCCACATGGTGCCCGAGCGCCTCCCTCGTGATGTTGGCTAGGTCTGAGGCCCTCCAGAAGAGAGCCCCGAACCTTGTCCGGGGAGGGCGTTGGGCACACCTTCCTATGCGAGGGAGGGAGGCGCCCCAGCTATGGGCGTAGGTCCTGAGGTTGTGCCGCTAGAGATGCTGCTCTCCTGAGGCCCTAGGAGGAGTAGCTGGTTGTTCTTCTTAGGGATGGCCTCAGGAGGGTACATGATGCCTTTGTTGTCGGGGTCTTCGATCGCAGCGGCTTGGAAGGCGCGCTCGAGGGAACAAACCACATCTCTTTTTTCGTAGGGGACCGTGATGATGCCTCCACTCCCAGTCATCTTGAGGACGTTGTAGCCATGGTGAGGCACTGTGGTAAACTTGGCCAATGCTGGGTACCCAAGGATGGCGTTGTACGGCAGACGGATGTGGGCGACGTCGAAGTCGATGAGCTCAGTGCTTGTTACGCTGGCCGAAGGTGACAGGGAGGCGGACCTGCCCTATCGGGGTGGTGGAGCCATCGGTCACTCCTGAGAAACGCTTGGTAGGCTATAGCTGATTGTACGACACTTGGAGGCTATCGAATGTCTTGACGGATAGGACATTGAGCCCTGCGCCGCCGTCGATGAGGGTCTTTGTGACTTGGACGTTGCTGATGACGGGTGAACATAGCATCGGAAGGACGCCGACAGTCACTGCGCACTTGAGCTGGTCCGCTGAGTTGAAGGTGATGGCGCACTTGGACCACTTGAGCGGGCGCGTGGCCTCGAGCCTAGGAAGGGCCGCGTTCACCTCACGAGCAAACTGCTTGAAGATGCGCTAAGAAGCTGGGGCCTGAGCACCGTCCAGGATGCACGCGATAGCGCGTGGCTCCTGGAAGCCCCTAGGCCCCTCGTCCTGGTGGTGGTCATCGTTCCTCCTTGGAGGTGGTGGCAGTGGAGGGAGGCCAGCATTGCCTTGAGGACGGTTCTCATGAGGCTGGTCCCTCCAGGCGCCCTCGTGAGGCTGGTCCTGTCAGGGGTCCTCCCCAGGCTGGTGGGGCCACTCCTGACGAGGGTCGCGGTCATCCCAGCATCCCCCACTTCGTCCTCCTCCTTCTCGTATCGCTCTAAGCTCTTGGCAGTCGTTAGTGTTGTGGTTGTGTACGTTGTGGAAGGCGCAGAATGGACGACTGCTCTTAGACGACTCAGGGTGGTACCTATCGGCATTCTAGGAACGGGGGTCCCCAGACTTGCCTGCCTGCTGCCTCCGGCGTGGCTCAAGTGGGGGCCCAGCACGGCCCATCTTCATCAGCGCAAGCTCAAGACCCTCGCGAGGGTTCAAGCCTCGCGGGGTGGACGACCGAAAGCTTCCTCAGAGGCAGCCTCATCAGGCAGGCTCGCGAGGAGGCAGAGAGATCAAGGCAGGGGTACCTCACGAGGAGCCCGTGACGCAAGCCATGACGATCGAGACCAGGCGGGCGCCGGCCTGTGTAGTGTCCTTGTTTCCCCTTTGGTGCAAATGGGGCAAGCACAGGCCAAGGCATCGGGCAAAGGTTACCAGCACTGTGCAATGAGACCAAGACCAGTAGAGCGGCAGGACAGAGGTCACCGTGGAGCCCAAGACAGCGTCATCACCAGTGCTTTTGGCAGCCGAAGACCACCTTTGGTCAGGATAACTTGGACTAGATGTCCCCCTTCAAAATGGCCAATTGTTGGCGCTCTTCCTGCTCATTATTTGGGGAGAGGCCCAGGGCCTCTATAAATAGAGCTAGCCACCACAGAGTAGAGGGACACAGACAAACAAAGAGAGAGAAGGGACCGAAAAAGAGAGATAGAGAGAGAGGCGATTGAACTCACCCAAGTAGTTCATCGCACCAGCTCAAGAACACCTCTCGCGAGGCTGTTCTTCCCTTGTACTGTTCATCATCAGCCCCTGAGGCAATCCACCACACCACACACTTGAGTAGGGTATTACACCACAACAGTGGCCCAAACCAGTATAAACCTTGTGTCCCTTTTGTTGTTCGTTGTTTCCAGCTTAGATCACGCGAGGAGATTGGACGTAGACCGGTAGGGGAGAGATCTCCGCACGCACCCCAGTGTTCGAACCTCAAGGGTCTGCCGGAACCCGAAATCCGACATTTGGCACGCCAGGTAGGGGTGCGTCGGAATCTTTCTTCCGCTGTTCGCGTACGATCTTCCGTCGTGTCCATGGCTGACGCTCGCCGGGCTCGCGCTGAGCGCCGACCTGCTCTCGCCACCTGTGTCGCCCAGACGGCACCTGTCGGCGGACACCCTCGTCGTTCCCCGTCGCCTGCCGCCAACGCCGCCACCAGCCCGGCGGGGAACAAGCAGTAGGCCTCGTCCCAGCACCCTTCGGTGCGGCGGGAGGGCCGCACCGCCACGCCATCGCTGACTCCAGCCGATTCGTCGTCCCATGCCCGTCGCGCCCCCACGAACGCACACGCCGCACTGCTCCTGGCAAGAGAGCTCTTGCACTACTACCCCATCGACGACCTCTATGAGGACTGGCTCGCCCGCATCACCGAGTTTGTCAGCGCCGCAGGTGGCTCCCCCTTGCCATCCCTCTCGCTGCCTCGCCCTCCATTCCGCACGGGAGGCGGGGATCAGGAGGCGCCTCCACCACCTCCTCCCCAAGAAGGCGCCCTGGCTCCAAGGCGCGCAGCCCCAGGGTGAGACCCTCCGCGTCTGTCGTCTGCGCAGCAAGAAAGGAGCTGCCAAGAGATCCCTTGTCCCCAAGAAGGTGCTCGCGTGCTCCCAGCGCTGGCGCGCCAAGATCGCGTCCCTGCACCTCCACACCAAGACCCCATGCTGCTCCAAGCGGGGGCGCGCGGTAATCCCCAGGAACAAGCCCAACACCAGCAAAAGGCACCGGTGGCCACGGCAGGCTGCCGCGCCCTCACCCCCGAGCTACGCGGCATCGCATGGCCAGGCAAATTCAAGCCTGAGCTGCCCCCTCGCTACGATGGCACGATGGACCCTGCGGAGTTCCTACAGCTCTACGAGCTATGCATCGAAGCTGCCAACGGAGACGAAAGGGACATGGCGAACTGGTTTCCCGTGGCACTCAAGGACGGGGCCCGCACCTGGCTCCTGAACCTGGCTCCTAGCACAATCTCCTGCTGGGACGAGATGCACACTCGCTTCATCGCCAACTTCCAGGGCACTCGCGACCGGCCCCCGGCCGTGAGCAATCTGCGCCACATCAAGCAGCAGCAAGGGGAGACCTTGCAGAAATACATCCAGCGCTTCAACAACGCTCGCCTCAAGACCCCCAAGGTAACTGAAGAAGCCATCATCTCGGCCTTCTCCGATGGCGTACGCGACATCAAGATGAAGGAGGAGCTAGCAATCCATGAAGACCTGTGCACATCCCTGGAGCTGTTCAACTTGGCGACCAAGTGTGCCAGGGCTGAGGAAGGGCGCCTTTCCCTCCTCGAACTCCCGGCTGCCGACCTAGAAGAGAAGAAACCCAAGGCCAAGGACGTGAAGCGCAAGGGGGCTGCCGTGCTTGCAGCGGAACCAGACACCAAGCGAGGCAGAGATCAGCCTGAGTCATCCAAGGGCAGCCGGTACTGCGTGTACCACGACCTCCACACCCACAACACCAACGAATGTCAAGAGCTCAGGTCCATGAGAGATGGACGTGTCGGTCGACGCCCGGAGCGCAATGACAGGGGATATGGCCGAGGAGGAGGAAGAGGTGGCGGACGATGGGAAGACCGTGGCCCTCGCCAAGGGTGGCGTGACCGACCTCGCGAGGATCGCTGGCAGGACCAGCCTCGCGAGGGAGGCTGGAGAGATCAGCCTCGTGAGGATCGCCCGTACGGCAACGCAGGCCTTCCTCCTCTGCCGCCACTCCCAAGGAGGAACGAAGACCAACATCAAGACGGGGGGGCTGGGGGCTTCCAGGAGCCGCACGTAATCGCTTGCATCTTGCGTGGCGCGCAGGCCCCAGCCTCACAGTGCATCTTCAAGCAGTTTGCTCGCGAGGTGAATGCAGTCCTCCCCAAGCTTGAGGCCACGTGCCCTCTCAGGTGGTCTGCGAGCGCTATCACGTTCAGCTCAGCGGATCAGCTCAAGTGCGCGGCAACGGCCGGAGTCCTCCCAATGCTTTGCTCCCTAGTCATCAGCAATGTGCAGGTCACCAGGACCCTCATTGATGGCGGAGCAGGACTCAACATCCTGTCCGTCGAGACGTTCGACAATCTCCAAGTACCGTACGATCAACTCCAGCCGACCAAGCCTTTCTCAGGAGTCACTGATGGTTCCACTGTTCCCATAGGGCAAGTTCGCCTTCCAGTCACCTTCGGACAGCGCAACAACTACCGCACGGAGCTCATCGACTTCGACGTCGCCCACATCTGCCTGCCATACAACGCCATCCTCGGGTACCCAGCCCTGGCCAAGTTCATGGCGGTAACTCGCCATGGATAAAATGTCCTCAAGATGCCAGGAAGCGGTGGAGTCATCACCGTATCCTGTGAAGAAAGGGACACAGTGTGTTCACTTGAGTGCGCGTTCCAAGCCGCAACAATCAAAGACCCAGACCACAGGAACGGAAGACTTCCCGAGGCGACCCTTAAGAAGAAGAAGGTTTCGCCTGGCGCAGGCCACAAGGAGGCAGGCGCCTCCGGAGGTGTTGCGTCAGGGTCCGCGCCCAATCAGGGAGCGCCACCCTCTCTCGCATAGGAAGGCGCGCCCGGCGCCCTCCTCAGGTAGGGCTCGGGGGCTCTTTCTTGGAGAGCCACCGACTTTGCCAAGGTAGCGAGGGAGGCGCTTGGGCAACACTTGGAGGGGTGCTTCCGGGTACGTTTCCCTTAGGAAGATACAAGGCAAGGAAGACCAAACCCTCAGGAGTTCATCGCAAGAAACACCCAGGAGCTATAGGATTCGAGAGTCATGCGCGGCAGCCGCCACTTGCCCACCGTAGCCCCACATCCAGGCGAGGATGGTGGGCTGCGCGTCTGCATCGACGTGCCAGGGCTCAACCGAGCCGCGTCTCAGGAGCGCCTCTGGCCTTCGCGCGTGGGGCGTTGCGAAGGTCCACCTCATAGCTATGTTTGCATGCCTCTCGGCCTGCCGAACGTGGTCGCCGCTCATCAGCGCCTACTGAGGAGCAGTCTGGAGGCCCAGGAGGTCAGGCATTGTGCGGTCCTGGCGGAGATGCAGATGGCTCTCAAAGACCCACCTGTGCCCCCGGAGCCTCCCGAGGCTCCTGGGCCTGGGGGCTCGTGAGGGTTGACGTCTTCATCATGCATCGCCCGCTTCTTCAACATCACTCCACTCTTCAACGGCACCAGGTGACACCTTTCTAAGTTCCGTTCTTAGCTGGGAGCGCCCACAGGGCCGCATCATTCACAGGTCGCGTGGGTCCGTCCCTGCGGCATGTATCCGTTTTGCTTATGCTCTTTACTTACCTTGTTGGGGGCGCCCCTCGGGCTGCATCATCCACGAGCTGCTCGGGCCGGGCCCAGCGGCGTTTGTTTCTCCCGCGTCTACCTAAAATGAATTTGCTCTTTCGCGCTTAATTGTCACCTGCTGCTTATCGCGGACTTCTCCGCTTTCATGCAAAGCTCTTGCACGTTAAAAGGGGGGTACCCGAGCATCGCGACTCATGGGCTCCTACTGGCTCTCCAGCCCTCACCCCCTGGCCTTGACCCATGGCATCGCGACCTGTCATACCAGCGGCGGCTAAGGTAGCTCGAGGGCCGGGACCTGAGGACGTAGAGCATTTGCATTCTAACCACCCTGCAGGAACACACCATTGATAAAGGACCAGAGCCAGGCGCAACCCGCCTCGAGGTAGGGCCTCGTGAGTCCCGCACTGGCTCACGAGTGCCCAGATACACCTCTCCTAGCCCTACCGTGCCGGCCACGTGTCAGGGCGGGGCTGTACACGCCCCGGGGGCTCCTCCCGGAGGGGAGCCCCCTCCCACGTACCAGTGGAAGCACCATGCTCCGCGTTGGCTGACGACACTACCAAGGAGCGGCTATGCCCGTACACATACGGAAGCGCTATGCTCCGCGCTGGTGATAAACAACTGAGGGCGGCCTACGGTCGTACCAACCTCAGGGAGCCCAGAGCTCATTGTCTGGCACCATCGCAATGCCTCCCCTCGGGAGCGCCGCGCGAGGGGGCTGGACACGGGGGCTACGCCCGGGCCTCGCCCGAGCACACGCCACCCAGCCAGGTCCCTCGGACCTGGTCGTCACGCGCCCCTCCCCGTGCAGAGCCAAGGTATGGAAACTCGTTTGAACATCAAGGGGGACTCCTGAGCATCGCGACTCAGGAGCCTAACTTGCCCCGTAGCCCCTCGCTCCTTAGTCCCGTCCTAGTTTCTGGTCGGGGCTAACGCTGGGTGAGGTATGCGCGGGGCCGGGCCCTGCCGATGCAGAACAATCAATCCACTCCTCGTTCCCCCCTTTCCTACTTGTTGCTTGCGCATCAAGGGGGACTTCTGAGCATCGCGACTCAGGAGCCTAACTTGCCATGTAGCCCCTCGCTCCTTAGTCCCGTCCTGGTTTCCGGCCGGGACTCAGGAGCAGACCCGTGGTGGAGTCACGCCGGGCGACTCCGCCTCCCGAGGCCGCGGAGCTGGCGGCACCATGCCCGGGCAAGACGCTGAAGGCGCGGAACCTCCCCAGCAAAGCTTCGGCTCAGCCTTTCACGGCCTCACCGGCAGCGGCGGCAAGGTTGCCGCTCACGGGTTCCAGCAGGCTGTTGAAGTCGACGTTGGGGTCGTGCAGGTAGACATGGCTGAGGACATGCGTCAGAGCCGCAGAAGACAGGGCACGCGCCTCGGCCTCGGCCGTAGGGCCAAGGCCGTCTACGACATCTTCAAGCGCACGGTCCAGGAAGGGAAGCAGCTTGGTGGGGCCATCCTCCGCACCGGCCAACGGCTCCTCCAAGGCGCTCTCGTAAAGTGTCTTCAGCGCGGCACGAGACCTCTTCTCCATCTTCGTGAAGGCCACCCGATCCTCCGCCAGGACCTTCGCCTTGGCGTCTAGCTCGATCCTCTCCGTCCTCAGCGACCGCTCCAGCGTCTCCATTCACCATGGCGGTCATCAAGCTTGGCGTCCCGGTCCTTGACGGCGGCCTCCCGAGCCTTCATCTCCTTCTCTTTCTCCTAGCGGTCGTGGACCTCCTTGGCGAGCTCGTCACGCAGGCCTTGCATCTCGGTCTCCAGCGCCTTGCAGCGAGCCTTGGTAGCCGCTGTGTCGCTCAGGGCAGCGTCGTGAGTGGCCTTGGCTTGGTTGGCGGCCTGCTTCTCCCCATTGAAGGCCGCCACGGCCTGGCTCAGCGCTGTTCGGACGGAGGTAGCGGAACAGGCCCAGCCAGAAGCTAGCTCCAGGCGCCCGGCCGCTAGGCGAGGATCCGCGCTCAGAAGATCCTCCCGCAGCTGGCTCAGTTCGCTGGCGACCTGGTCCAGGACGGCGTTTGAGGGAACAAAAGAAGCGGGAACCGACAGAGTGGGCGAAGAGGACGGCAACGTGATCACGGTTTGGCAGGAAGGAACCCCCTAGACCTTGGTCGTCCCGGCTACAACATCGAGTGCAGTCGACTCCAGGGTCAGTGGGGCCACGGGGGCTAACTCCTCGCCAAGGCGTCCTGATCGGCCTCACGAAGACGATCGGACTGGAGAGGCGTGGGCCTCGCCATCTTTCCGCTCAGCGGACGAAGGCGCCATCCCGGCAGGTGGACTCGCCCCGAGTAGGGCCGCAGAAGCCCCTTTTCAACCTCTTCGCCGCAGGCGCCAGCCTGACAAAGAATATGGACGTCAAGCCTCGGCGGCAGAAACCAAGCAAAGCACGAATCGAGCACTTACTGGTCATCGCTCGCGGACCCAAGCAACCTCCGGCCAAACTTGAAGCCCGAGAGCCTGCAACTGGGGTCATCCTCGGGAGGCCCGGAAGCAGAGGGCACGTCAGGAGGGCTGGAGCTGGCCTCAGACCGCCCAGGGACCAGAGCAGACCCTGGGGGAACCAGCCCCGACCTGCCCTTCCTTGTGACCAAGGGAGAGTCCTCCCCTCCTCTCCCGGCGTCGGCCTCGTCGTCGTCCAGCATGGAGCAGAGGGCCTGGGACCTGCGCCGAAGGAAAGACTCCCTCGACTCCTCGCCAGTCGCCTCAGGGTAAGACTCTTCCTCCTCCACCTCTTCTTCCTCCTCGCTCTCGCTGGGGCTGTCAGAGGACACGTTCACCATCGCCAACGCCGCAAGACCCTCGGGAGCTTCCGCGGGCACCAGCCCCGCACCATTGAAGGTGGGCATGGCGCTCACCATCTGCTCCCAGTCGTCACGAAGGAACAGGGGGACGGGGGCACCCATCGGCCTCGCCACGTCTCCCCCGACCAAGGAATGGAGGGCCGCGACTAGATCCTCATCGTTCAGGGCCTCAGAGCTTAGGCACAAGACGGCGTCCGCTTCCCCAAGCCTCCACAACGGGAGCGAGTGCTCCTGGAGTGGAGCCACCCGGTGCACCCAGAACTCCCGCAGGAGCGTGGCCCCGATCAGCTTCGCTGCCCCCAAGTTGCTTGGCCTCAGGTCCATGTTCATCCTCTTCAGCACCGCCCTTGCACGGGGATCAATGTGCTCCGCGCGGGACCATGCGTCGATAGCCTTGGGCTGCCCCATTGGCAACACCAGACGGGGGTGGAGGCGCCCGACGTCCACCATGACCCACTTGCTCCGGAAGCCTTCGATTCTCTTCCCAGGCTTCGAGATAGCATTGGAATTGGAGTATGCGATGAAGCTCGCACATGCGGAGATATGGTCACCAGAAACCCGGAGGGAAAAATAGTGACGCAACAAGGCCACCGAGGGCTTTACCCCGACGTGAGCCTCACAGTAGTAAGCAAAGATCGCCAGGAGAAGAACAGAGTTGGGGTGGGGATGCAGAGCCTCCAAGTTGTACTGGCGGAGGACATCGAAGAAGAACTCAGAGAAAGGAGGCACCAGACCAGCGACAATGGCACTCACAAAGAGCGGATAGAAGGTGCTCGCCCTGCCTTCAGGCTGGTCGGAGCCGGCCTTGAGCACAGTCGCCCCCTTGCTGCCCTGCGCCACCGTCATCAGGCGCGTGAGGGCGATGTTCTTCCCCAACAGGTTCGGGGAATCCAGAGCCGGCGAGTACCAGGCCTCGGTCGAGGACTTGCGGGGCGCCATGGTGTGCCGGATGAGGAGGATTGAGACAGATCTGGAGGATTTCAGGAGCAAGAAGGAGGAGAGCGAGAAAGGGGATCTGGGGGCGAGGCGAATGCGAACCAAGCAAGTATGTCTGGCCCAGGCACCTCTTTTGTCAGATGGACAGTTGCCGAAGCGTCGTAGGAAGCACAGACGCCGATGTCCAATCAATCACCACGTGGCTCCCAAGGCCGCAGGCTGTTGGGGGCCCGTGGCGCTTCGCGCTTGCCCCTTCGCTTCCCTGCTAGGCCAAGCCGAAGCACGCCTTGGGACCGGGGGCTACTGTCGGCATTCTGGGAACGGGGGTCCCCAGACTTGCCTGCCTGCGGCCTGCGGCATGGCTCAAGTGGGGGCCCAGCGCGGCCCATGTTCATCAGCGCAAGCTCAAGACCCTCGCGAGGGGCCAAGCCTCGCGGGGCGGACGACCGGAAGCTTCCTCAGAGGCAGCCTCATCAGGCAGGCTCACGAGGAGGCGGAGAGATCAAGGTAGGGGTACCTCACGAGGAGCCCGTGACGCAAGCCATGACGATCGAGACCAGGCGGGCGCCAGGCGGGCACCGGCCTGCGCAATGTCCTTGTTTCCCCTTTGGTGCAAAGGGGGCAAGCACAGGACAAGGCATCGGGCAAAGGTTACCATTCCAGTGCAATGAGACCAAGACTAGCAGAGCGGTAGGATGGAGGTCACCGTGGAGCCCAAGACAGCGTCATCACCAGTGCTTTTGGCAGCCGAAGACCACCTTTGGTCAGGATAACTTGTACTAGATGTTCCCCTTCAAAATGGCCAATTGTTGGCGCCCTTCCCGCTCATTATTTGGGGAGAGGCCCAGGGCCTCTATAAATAGAGCTAGCCACCACAGAGTAGAGGGACACAGACACACACACACAGAGAGAAGGGAACGAAATAGAGATAGAGAGAGAGAGAGGCGATTGAACTCACCCAAGCAGTTCATCGCACCAGCTCAAGGACACCTCTTGCGAGGCTATTCTTCCCTTGTACTGTTCATCATCAGCCCCTGAGGCAATCCACCACACCACACACTGGAGTAGGGTATTACACCACAACGATGGCCCGAACCAGTATAAACCTTGTGTCCCTTGTGTTGTTCATTGTTTCCAGCTTAGATCACGTGAGGAGATTGGACGTAGATCGGTAGGGGAGAGATCTCCGTGCGCACCCCAGTGTTTGAACCTCAAGGGTCTGTCGGAACCCGAAATCCGACAATACTGGCTGCGCTTCGAGTCCGGCTCCGCCGCGAGCATAGCTACTCCCTTGCGCTTCACGTCCTTGGGCTTGGCTTTCTTCTCTTCAGGGTCAGCAGTAGGGAGCTCGAGGAGGGAGAGGCGCCCCTCCTCAGCTCTTGCGCACTTGGTCGCCATATTGAACATTTCCAGGGCCGAGCATTGCTCTTCATGGATGGCGAGCTCCTCCTTCATCTTGACGTTGCGGACGCCATCGGAGAACGCGGAGATGATGGCCTCGTCTGTCACCTTGGGGATCTTGAGGCAGACATTGTTGAAGCGCTGGATGTACTTTTGGAGGGTTTCCCCTGGTTGTTGCTTACCTTGGAAATTGGCAACAAAACGCTCGCACATCTCGCCCGAGGAGGAGATCGATCCCGCTGGCAGGTTCAGGAGCCTCGAGCGAGCGGCATCCTTGAGAGCCATGGGAAACCAATTCGCCATGACTTTTTTGTCATCGTTGGCCACCTCAATGCTCAGCTCGTAGAGCTGTAGGAACTCCGCAGGGTCGGGGGTGCCTTCATAGTGTGGAGGCAGACCCGACTTGAACTTGCCTGGCCAAACGATGGTGCGTAGCTCGGAATTAAAGGCTCGGCATCCCGCTATGGTCACCAGAGCCCATCTTGGCGGTGGAATCTGGTCTTGGCACCCACGCACTGCCACGGCAGGCGGCGCGCGGTCTTGATGTGGTGATGCAGGGAGCGCGGGAGCGTTTTCTTGCGGTTGAGGGACCTCATGGCAACTTCTTTCTTCATGCACGGGCACACGGCGTGGCGGATCACGCCGCGGGACCACGCATCTTTGGGCGAGGACACCGTCTTGATGCGGAGGAGGCGGAGGCGCTCCGCGAGCCGCGCGTATCGGTGCGAGGGCGCCGTCTTGATGCAGGGGCGACGGAGGCGCTCCGTGAGCTACGTCCCCCGCACGTGGAGGCGGGCGAGGAAGCGAGAGGGATGGTGCAGGAGAGCCCCCAGCGGTGTAGATGAGCTCGGCTATGCGGTCCAGCCAGTCTTCGTAGAGGTCGTCGACCGGGCGGTAACGCAGGAGCTCGCGTTCCATGAGCAACACAGCCTGCACATCCGTGGGCGCGCGACGAGCATGGGACGATGAGCTGGCCAGAGTCAGCGATGGGGTGGCGGTGCGGCAGTCACGCCGCACAGAGGGGTGCAGCGATGACGCCTACTGCTCGTTCGCTGCCGGGCCGGTGGCGGTGTTTGCAGCAGGTGATGGAGAACGGCGGGGAGATCCGCCAACGGGGGCCATCTGGGCGACACGGGCGGCGATTGTGGCGCAGTGCTCGGCACGAGCTCGGGGAGCGTCCGACATGGATGCGATGGAGCCGTGGAACATGGATCAACAGAGGGAAAGCTTCAGCGCACCCCTACATGGCATGCCAAATGTCGGATTATGGGTTCCGGCAAACCCTCGAGGTTCGAACACTGGTGTGCGCACGCAGATTTCTCCCCCCCTAGCTCACACTATCACAACAATCTCAAAGCCTAGGTCGCCGAACCCAAGGAACAAAGGACACAAGAGTTTATACTGGTTTGGGCCACCGTTGCGGTGTAATACCCTACTCTAGTGTGGTGTGGTGGATTGCCTTGTAGGATGGGGATGAACAAGTACAAGGGAAGAACAGCCTCCTAAGGAAACTTTCGTGTGCAGCCACCCAGGCTCAAAGGGATCATAAGATTGTTCATGCTGGAAACTTTTGTGTGCAGCCACAAGCCATTATGGGCTCTGGCATAGTTGAGTATGTTGTGTGAACTCTTGCAGTGGTAGGCTTGCAGATGTAGGGGATGTAGGTGGTACTGTCTACCCAGAGTAAAGAGTTAATGCTTCTGAAAGACTGTGTCTCGGTCATCCGTTTCTCAAACACCATGTAGTGCGAGAAATCCAACGGAAGAGATCGAGTCTTGTGGGGAAAAGTGCGCAAACCTATGCAGAGTGTATAAACTAATCATGGTTAGCCGTTTCCCCGGTTATGGACGTCTTGAGTATTTGGTACTTGAATTATTGATTTGATCTCATCACTTTAGTTAATTAATTTTGTCAGATTACAGTATCCGGCAAACCCTTGAGGTATGAACACTGGGGTGCGCATGAAGATTCCCCCGTAGCTCACACTCTCACAACGATATCAAAGCCTAGCTCGTCGAACCCAAGGAACAAAGGACACAAGAGTTTATACTAGTTCGGGCCACCGTTGTGGTGTAATACCCTACTCTAGTGTGGTGTGGTGGATTGCCTTGTAGGATGGGGATGAACAAGTACGAGGGAAGAACAGCCTCCTAAGGAGAGGTGTTCTAGAGCTCGATGAGCTTGTGTAACTGGGGTTGATCTGAATCCTCTCTCGACGAGCCTTGTCTCTCGATGAGCCGATCCCCGGTTACGGTGGCGGCTAGCCCTATTTATAGAGGCCCGGGTCCTCTCCCCAAATATTAGGCGGGAAGGGATCTCACAATGGCCAATTTGAAGGGGGACAACGAGTACAAGTTATCCTGACAAAAGGTGGTCTTCGCTTGCCAAAGGCTCTAGTGGTGACGCCGTCATGGGCTCCATGGTGACCTCCGTCTTGCTGTCCTACTAGTCTTCGTCTCGTTGCACCGAAATTGAAAACTTTTCCTGATGCCTCGGGACTCCTCGCTGTGCCTGCCTCTTTAGCACCAAAGAGGAAATTGGCATTCAGCGCCCGCTGGCGCCCGCTTGGCCTTGGTCGTCATGTCTCACGTCACGGAAACCTCACGAGGTGCCCCTCGCCTTGATCTCCCCGCTCCTGGTGTGCCAGCCTAGTGAGGCTGCCCCTAAGGAGGTCTTGTGTCGTCTGCCTCACAAGGCTTGGCCCCTCATGAGGGTTTTGAGAGTTGGTTAATGAAGATGGGCCGTACCCGGCCGCTGGTGGAGCCACGCCCCGGGCCGCAGGCAGGAAAGTTTGGGTACCCCCGTTCCCAGGACACCGACAAATTTGTTGGGTTATAATTATTATTTTGGGATTGAGTTGGAGGAACCTTCTCAATAATTTCAACCAACTTTGTAGTTAAATAAAATATATTCCTTTGCTGTAGGAAAAAATTAGCTTTATGCAAATGATAACCGTAGAGCCTCCACCAGCCATATATGCATGTAGGGATAGTTGTTATTTGTTCATTGCTCTATAGTGTTATCTTGCCAGCATATTCCATGTGCTGACCTACACAACCTGCAACGTATTATGTTGCAGAATTTTCAGACGAAGAGTAAGGTGCGCTAGGTCATTGTCATGCACTTAGTTTTGCCGTGGAGTTGGATGGACTCTTCTACCTTCAAAGCTTCCACTGTTATCTTATTTAGATTGGCTTTAGCCATATTATTGTAATAAGCTCTCTTTTGAGACTCTCGATGTAATAAGTGTGTGATTGAAACTCTGTTATAAATCCTCGAGTACTGTGTGTCAGCAATACTGATCCAGGGATGACACTTAAACATAGAGACTTGACCGTATGAGGTCGGGTCGCTACAAGATGGTATCAAAGCACACACTGACTGTAGGACGCGACCACTAGGATAATCCATAGGATACTCTTCTCTACTCATTTCTGACTCTTCTCCATTTCTACTCTATAGATGGCGGACCCAAGGAAGAAGTTCACTCAACCGGATGATGGCACACCTTTTGGACGACACTTGAAGGAAGTCACTATGTACCTAAGAATCGGCATACCAAGCTTCACTGGGACCTACACCGCCACTCTACCTGAAGAAGAGCATTGGACGATTCGAGTACATGTTCCAGGAAGGACGTTCACACCAATTACTGAGTCCACAGAGTTTTCTTTTGATGCACTAACCTAGAGTCTAGGAAAGAGCATGGCCGCCCACATCGCCATCGGACGCATCAGCGAGGTATACAACAAGGATCTTAAGGACACAATCTACCAGATATGTGGACGCCGAGATGAGCAATGGGAGATGATTTGCACCAGGAGGGATACATCCATTGCAGCCTACATCCAGGATTTAAACCAGCACATTCGTCGTCAGGAGAACCAGATGTGCGCCGGCATGATCGACATGAAGAAGGTGATGACCAGGAACATGGAGCTAGAAGAGGAACTCAAGTCTACACGCGATGGATATGAATAGGAAATTGCAGTACTACTAGAGAAAAATGAAGACCTGAAGAAGAAGCTAGGAATATTCATGGGAGATCCCGAACCTAAGGAGGACAACCATACTGAAGACTACATCATAATCTACGACACCGACTCTGACCCTGATAGGGATGATGACTATGAAGACGAAGCTGGAGCCGATATCATGGAGTCTTCCACTGATCAAAATTTCTAGATGACCACCATATTATCATTAGTATTCCCCCATGTATATAGTAATAGTCTAAGCTTTTCTAATGGTAGCTTAGATCGATTGTATGATCTTGTTTGAATTGATTGGTGTGAAATGAATGTGTTTGTCTCATGTGCATATGCGTAGTGAATTTCTCTTTAGACCTCATTCTATTCTGTTCTCACCCCTCTAAAACCTATCAGATGCCTCTGAGACGTGACCCCGGATTTGTCTTCCCATCGGAGCTCACTCAGTTGATCCAACAACAGAATGCCTTGATGCAGTTGCTAGTCCAGAACCAAGGCAACAACAACAACAACAACAACCCACAACCACCACCTCCAGTGGACAACTTAGCTTGTTTTCTGAGGCTGAATTCGCCGGTGTTCTCTAGTAGCACCGAGCCGATTGTTGCTGATGACTGGCTGCGCAAGATTGGAAGGGAGCTGACCACCGCAGGTTGCATAGATGCTGAGAAGGTGCGCTTTGCCGCACACCAACTAGATGGACCCACAATCTCGTGGTGGGAGAATTACACATCCACTTTCCCCGTGGCCAATGTCACTTGGGATCAATTTCAACAAGCTTTCTGCACTGCACATGTCTCACCTGGAGTTATGTGTATGAAGAAGCAGGAGTTTCGCAACTTGCGCCCGGGAAATCGTACTGTGGCGCAGTACGTGGATGAGTTTAGAAAGTTAGATGCCGCGAATGATGTGGCCACAGATGCCGCGAAGCAGGAAAAGTTTATGGAAGGGCTGAATGACGAGCTGAGTATGCAGTTGATGGTGGCAACATTCGCCAACTACCAGGAGTTGGTAGATAGTGCCCTCATGATTGAAGGCAAGTAACATAAGATAGAGAGCCGCAAAAGGAAGTATGGACAGGGGAAGTACAACTCTGGAGCTTAGCAGAAGCCTCGTTTTACCCCAAACTCGGGAGGACATACCCATCATAACCACACCCACAATGGAGGAAGTTCACACAACCACAATGGCCCTAAGAATGGGAATGGGAATGGGAATGGAGGAAACAACGGTCAGAACCGTTCCAACCCAACAACACCCGCTGATGACCCACAAGTATAGGGGATCTATCGTAGTCCTTTCGATAAGTAAGAGTGTCGAACCCAACGAGGAGCAGAAGGAAATGATAAGCGGTTTTCAGCAAGGTATTCTCTGCAAGTACTGAAATAAGTGGTAATAGATAGTTTTTTGATATGATATATTGTAACGAGCAACAAGTAACAAAAGTAATAAAGTGCAGAAAGGTGGCCCAATCCTTTTGTAACAAAGGACAAGCCGGAACAAACTCTTATAATAGGAAAAGCGCTCCCGAGGACACATGTGAATATCGTCAAGCTAGTTTTCATCACGTTCATATGATTCGCGTTCGATACTTTGATAATTTGATATGTGGGTGGACCGGTGCTTGGGTGCTGTTCTTACATGAACAAGCATCCCACTTATGATTAACCTCTATTGCAAGCATCCGCAACTACAACAAAAGTATTAAGGTAAACCTAACCATAGCATGAAACATATGGATCCAAATTAGCCCCTTACGAAGCAACGCATAAACTAGGGTTTAAGCTTTTGTCACTCTAGCAACCCATCATCTACTTATTACTTCCCAAGCCTTCCTCTAGGCCCAAATAATGGTGAAGTGTTATGTAGTCGATGTTCACATAACACCACTAGAGGCTAGACAACATACATCTTATCAAAATATCAAACGAATACCAAACTCACATGACTACTCATCGCAAGACTTCTCCCTTGTCCTCAGGAATGAACGTAATTACTCACAAAGCATATTCATGTTCATAATCAGAGGGGTAATAATATGCATATAGGATCTGAACATATGATCTTCCACCAATTAAACCAACTAGCATCAACTACAACGAGTAATCAACACTACTAGCAACCTACTAGCACCAGTCCCGGACTTTGAGACAAGAATTGGATGCAAGAGATGAACTAGGGTTTGGAGATGAGATGGTGCTAGTGAAGGTGTTGATGGAGATTTCCCTCTCTCGATGAGAGGAGCGTTGGTGATGATGATGGTGATGATTTCCCCCTCCCAGAGGGAAGTTTCCCCGGCAGAACCGCTCTGCCGGAGCTCTAGATTGGATCCGCCAAGGTTCCGCCTCGTGGCGGCGGAGTCTCGTCCCGAAAAGTTCCTTCTTATTTTTTTCTCATTGAAAGACCTCATATAGGAGAAGATGGGCATCGGAGAGCCACCAGGGGCCCACGAGGTAGGGGGCGCGCCCTAGGGGGGGCGCCCCCACCCTCATGAGCAGGGTGTGGGCCCCCTGGCCTTCATCTTTGGCGTGGATTTTTCTTTATTTTTCTAAGACATTCCGTGGAGTTTCAGGACTTTTGGAGTTGCGCAGAATAGGTCTCTAATATTTGCTCCTTTTCCAGACCAGAATTCCAGCTGCCGGCATTCTCCCTCTTTATGTAAACCTTGTAAAATAAGAGAGAATAGCCATAAGTATTGTGGTATAGAGTGAAATAACAGTCCATAATGCGATAAATATATATATAAAAGCATGATGCAAAATGGACGTATCAACTTCCCCAAGCTTAGACCTCGCTTGTCCTCAAGCAAAAAGCCGATAACAATAAATATGTCCTCATGTTCATAGGTAGAGGCGTCGATAAAAATAAAATACAGACATGAAGGCATCATGATTATTCTCATAATAGCAACATATATAGATTTTGTCATATGATTACTTATGTTCAAGTGATGATCTATTCACAATGTAAGAGTATAAATCATAAACCTTATTGGACTCCGACAAACTATACTCTCAGTCATTGAAGCAATTGCAATTTATCATAACATTGGAAAGAGTCTATGTCAGAGCTAAAAAGCAAGTCCACATACTCAACTATCATTTAGTCCTCCATAATTGCTAACACTCACGCGATACTTGTGGTTACGGAGTTTTAATCGGACACAGAGAAAGATAGGGGCTTACAGTTTTGCCCCACAACCTTTTACCTCAAGGGTAATGTCAACAATAATGGTTCATGCTCCCCTACATCCAATTAGATATATATATCATGTTCTTTCCAACAAGCTGAGCTTGCCAAAGGATAAAATAAAAAAGAAAAGGTGAAGATCACCATGACTCTTGCATAAGGTAGAAGATAATAATAAAGGATAGGCCCTTCGCAGAGGGAAGCAGAGGTTGCCATGCGCTTTTACGGTTGGATATATAAAATCTCAGTGTGAAAGAACGTCACTTTATATTGCCCCTTGTGATATGAACCTTTATTATGCAGTCCGTCGCTTTTATTACTTCCACATCACAAGATCGTATAAAGCTTATTTCTCCCACACCAATCAATCATACATATTTAGAGCAATTTTTATTGCTTTGCACCGATGACAACTTACTTGAAGGATCTTACTCAATCGATAGGTAGATATGGTGGACTCTCATGGCAAAACTGGTTTAAGGATATTTGGAAGCACAAGTAGTATTTCTACTTGGTGCTAAGAATTTTGCTAGCATGAGGGGGAAAGGCAAGCTCAACAAGTTAGAGGATCCATGACAACATACTTTATCTCAGATATAAGAAATACATAACTCATTACGTTGTCTTCCTTGTCCAACATCAACTCTTTAACATGTCATATTTTAATGAGTGCTCCCAATCATAGAAGATGTCAATGATAATATATCTATATGTGAAAACCTCTCTTTCCTTATTACTTCCTATTAATTGCAACAATGACCAAAGCTATGTCTGCCAACTCCCAACAACTTTTAATCATCATACTCTTTCTATGTGAAGTCATTACTCTCAATAAGATCAATATGAACCTTTTGTTTCTTTTTATTCTTTTTCTCTTTTCCTTTATTCACCCAAGATCATGGCAAAATAATCAAGCCCTTGACTCAACACTAATCTTTATTATATATAGCTCACGGACTCGATTACATAGAGAGATCATAAAGCAAAACTCAAAAGTAGATCATGCCATAAAATTTTTTCTACTAGATCAAGATACTGCTAATAGGATCGAACTAAGAAAAACGGTAAAGATAGGAGTTGTGATTGTGATACGATACCGGGGCACCTCCCCCAAGCTTGGCAGTTGCCAAGGGGAGTGCCCATACCCATGTGATTATGTCTCCTTGGTTGGTGAAGAAGGTGGTGGTGATGTTGGCCTAGTTGATGGCTTAGTCTTCTCCCTTAATTTGCACTTGAGGACGGCATTTTGATCCCTCAGATCATCAATTTCCCACTCCAGGGTTAATATCTTTTTGCATAGGTCCTACTTATTTTCCTGCAAGAGACGAAAAGGGATAAACTCGAACTTGGGTTTCTTTACCCTATCAGGGAGACTTGACTTTTTGAACTCCACGTGCATGTCTCCAGGTTGAGGTAATGGTGCTTCATATTCATCTGAGCTCGTCTCCTCCTTCCCCTTGGGTTCATAGTCCTCTTCTTCCTCCGTGGTCCATCCATTATGTTCCACATCTCCATAGACCTTTGGATTTGCTAAGCAATCATCCACATAGCTTTCTCCTTCCCAATCCTGGGAAGACATGTTGATTTAATCTGCAACGGGACAACTCGAAACAAAGACAGGAGATTTTTGCGTGATACGATAGTCAAAAACTTCAGGAGAATATATAATGAATTTTTACCGACCAAAATACGTAACGTGCAAGAAAATGGAGTCCGGAAGGCACATGAGGTGCTCATGAGGTAGGGGGTGCGCCCACCACCCTCGTGGGGCCCTCGTGTCCTTCCCGGACTGCTACTTATTTTTCTATTTTTCTAAATATTCCAAAACAGAGAAATATTGCCTTAAAAATTGTTTTGGAGTCGGTTTACTTACCGTACCACATACCTATTCCTTTTCGGAGTCTGAAACGTTCCGGAA
The DNA here is from genome assembly GCF_003073215.2 of Triticum urartu. Lineage (NCBI taxonomy): Eukaryota > Viridiplantae > Streptophyta > Magnoliopsida > Poales > Poaceae > Triticum > Triticum urartu. Next base: position 424,031,834 of record NC_053024.1, read on the forward strand.
AGTGTCCCTTATGTATTCCTCCGGGGTTACTGTTTCAATAATATTGGTTTCAACATTTATGGGATTACCTGAGATATAATGTTTGATTCTTTGACCGTTTCCACCTTCGGATTTGTGCCTTCGAAGTTGTTGATTTTTATGGCATCGGGACGATAGACCTCTTCGATAACATAGGGGCCTTCCCATTTAGAGAGAAGTTTTCCTGCAAAAAATCTTAAACGAGAGTTGTATAGCAATACATAATCACCTACATTAAACTCACGCTTTCGTATCCTTTTTTCATGCCATCTTCTAACTTTTTCTTTAAACAACTTGGCATTTTCATAAGCTTGGGTTCTCCATTCATCAAGTGAGCTAATATCAAATAACCTCTTTTCACCGGCAAGTTTAAAATCATAGTTAAGCTCTTTAATAGCCCAATATACCTTATGTTCTAGTTCGAGAGGTAAGTGACATGCTTTTCCATAGACCATTTTATACGGAGACATACCCATAGGATTTTTGTATGCAGTTCTATAAGCCCATAACGCATCATCAAGTTTCTTAGACTAATTCTTTCTAGACCTATTAGCAGTCTTTTGCAAAATTAATTTGAGCTCTCTATTGCTCAACTCTACTTGACCACTAGACTATGGGTGATAAGGAAATGCAATTCTATGATTAACATCATATTTAGCAAGCATTTTACGGAAGGCACCATGAATAAAGTGTGAACCACCATCAGTCATTAAATATCTAGGGACTCCAAACCTCAGGAAAATAACTTCTTTAAGCATTTTAATAGAAGTGTTATGATCAGCACTACTAGTTGGAATAGCTTCTACCCACTTAGTAACGTAATCAACAACAACTAGAATATGTGTGTATCCATTAGAGGCAGAAAAAGGTCCCGTATAATCAAAGCCCCAAACATCAAACGGTTCAATAACAAGTGAATAATTCATAAGCATTTCTTGACGTCTACTAATATTACCAATTATGTGACATTCATCACAAGACAAGACAAACTTACGGGCATCCTTGAAGAGAGTAGGCCAATAAAAACCAGATTGCAATACCTTATGTGCAGTTCTATCTCCAGCGTGGTGTCCTCCATAAGACTCGGAATGACACTTGCGTAGGATCTGTTCCTGTTCATGCTCAGGTACACAACATCTAATAACACCATCTACTCCTTCTTTATAAAGATGTGGGTCATCCCAAAAGTAATGTCTCAAGTCATAGAAGAATTTTTTTTCTTTTGCTGGTATGTGAAGCCAGGTGGTATAAACTTAGCAACAATATAATTAGCATAATCAGCATACCATGGAGTACTACGAGAAGTACTTATAACATTAATTGTTCATCAGGAAAGTCATCATTAATAGGTAGTGGGTCATCGAGAATATTTTCTAACCTAGACAAGTTGTCTGCAACGGGGTTCTCAGCTCCCTTCCTATCAACAATATGCAAATCAAATTCTTGTAGCAAGAGAACCCATCTAATAAGTCTAGGTTTAGCATCTTTCTTTTCCATAAGGTATTTAATAGCAGCATGATCAGTGTGAATAGTTACTTTAGAATCAACAATATAAGGTCTGAACTTATCACAAGCAAATACAACTGATAAAAGTTCTTTTTCAGTAGTGGCATAGTTTCTTTGAGCATTGTCTAGAGTCTTACTAGCATAATGAATAACATTTAATTTCTCATCAACTCTTTGCCCTAGAACAGCACCTACAGCATAATCACTAGCATCACACATAATTTCAAAGGGTAAATTCCAATCAGGTGGCTGAACAATAGGTGCAGAGACTAATTCTTTCTTAAGTATTTCAAATGCTTCTACACAGTCATCATCAAAGACAAATGGTATATATTTTTGCAATAAATTAGTCAGAGGCCGAGAATTTTTTTAGAAGTCCTTAATGAACCTCCTATAAAAACCGGCATGACCAAGGGAACTTCTTATACCTTTGATGTCCTTGGGACATGGCATCTTTTCAATAGCATCAACCTTGGCTTTATCAACTTCAATACCTTTTTCAGAAACTTTGTGCCCCAAGACAATACCTTCATTAACCATAAAGTGGCACTTTTCCCAATTCAAGACAAGATTAGTTTCTTCACATCTCTGCAAAACTCGATCAAGATTGCTCAAGCAATCATCAAAAGAGGAACCATAGACGGAAAAGTTGTCCATGAAAACCTCACAAATCTTTTCACAGAAGTCAGAGAATATAGCCATCATGCATCTTTGAAAGGTAGCAGGTGCATTACATAAACCAAAAGGCATACGTCTATAAGCAAAAGTACCAAAAGGGCATGTAAAAGTAGTCTTTGATTGATCTCTAGCCGACACAGGTATTTGAGAGAAACCAGAATAACCATCTAGAAAGCAGTAATGTGTATGTTTGCATAATCTTTCTAGCATTTGATCAATAAAAGGTAAGGGGTAATGATCTTTCTTAGTAGCTTTATTTAATTTGTGGAAATCAATTACCATCCTATAATCTATGATAATTCTTTCTGGAATCAATTCATCTTTATCATTAGGGACAACAGTAATACCTCCCTTCTTAGGGACACAATGGACAAGACTTACCCACTCACTATCAGCAACGGGATAGATTATACCTGCCTCTAGAAGCTTTAGTATTTCTTTTCTTACCACATCTTTCATTTTAGGATTCAGACGTCGTTGAGGATCACGAATTGGTTTGGCATCTGCTTCCAAATTTATTTTATGCTGACATAAAGTGGGACTAATGCCCTTAAGATCATCAAGAGTATATCCAATAGCAGCACGGTGCTTCTTCAGAGTTTTCAATAATCTTTCTTCTTCATGCTCTGAAAGGTTAGCACTAATAATAACAGGATATATCTTCTTTTCATCAAGATAAGCATATTTAAGATTATCAGGCAAATGTTTGAGCTCAAACATGGGATCACCCTTGGGTGGAGGTGGATCCCCTAAAATTTCAACAGGCAAGTTGTGATGCAGATTAGGTTCCTGTTTAAAGAATACTTCATCTATTTCCCTTCTTTCTTTCATGAACATATCATTTTCATGGTCTAGCAAATAGTGTTCTAAAGGACCACTAGGAGGTACGACAATAGAAGCAAGACCAATAATTTCATCCTTACTAGGTAATTCTTCTTCACGATGTTGTTTACTAAATTTAGAGAAATTAAACTCATGAACCATATCATCCAAACCAACAGTAACAATATTCTTAGTGCAGTCTATGGTAGCATTGACAACATTTAAGAAGGGTCTACCAAATATAATTGGACAAAATCTATCTTGCGGATAAGTAAGAACAAGAAAATCAGCAGGATATTTAGTTTTCCCACACAAGACTTCAACATCTCTAACAATTCCAATTGGTGCAATAGTATCTCTATTAGCAAGTTTAATAGTAACATCAATATCTTCTAACTCAACAGGTGCAATTTCATTCTTAATTTCTTTGTATAAGTCATGAGGTATAACACTAGCACTAGCACCCATATCACATAAGCCATGATAACAATGATCTCCTATTTTAACAGAAATAACAGGCACGCCTACCATAGGTCTATGTTTATCCTTATCACAAGGTTTAGCAATTCTAGCAGTTTCACCTTCGAACTGAATAGCATGCCCATCAATATTATCAGACAAGAGATCTTTAACAATAGCAATATTAGGTTCTACTTTAACTTGCTCGGGAGGTGTATAAGTTCTAATATTGCTTTTACGAACAACAATTGAAGCTTTAGCATGATCCTTTATTCTAACAGGGAAAGGTGGTTTCTCAATATAAGAAGTAGGAACAATAGGATCATTATAAGTGACAGTCTTTTCTTCAACTTTAATAGGTGCAGCTACTTTTACTTCTATGGGAGGACGATATTTAAACCACTTCTCCTTAGGGAGATCAACATAAGTAGCAAAAGATTCACAGAAAGAAGCTACTATCTCAGAGTCAAGTCCATATTTAGTGCTAAACATACGGAAAATATCGGTATCCATAAAAGATTTAACACAATCAAACTTAGGTGTCATACCTGACTCCTTACCTTCATCGAGGTCCCAATCTTCAGAGTTGCGTTTAATTCTATCCAATAAATTCCATATGAATTCAATAGTCTTCATCATAAAAGAGCCAGCACAAGAAGTATCGAGCATGGTGCGATTGCTTTCAGAAAGCCGAGCATAAAAACTTTGCATAATTATTTCTCTTGGGAGCTCATGATTGGGGCATGAATATAACATTGATTTAAGCCTCCCCTAAGCTTGAGCGATGCTTTCTCCTTTGCGAGGCCAGAAATTATATATATAATTGCGATCACGATGAACAAGATGCATAGGGTAATACTTTTGATGAAATTCTAGCTTCAATATTTTATAGTCCCACGATCTCATATCATCACATAGCCTATACCATATCAATGTGTCTCCCTTCAAAGATAAATGGAAGATCTTCTTCTTAGCAACATCATCGGGTATACCTGCAAGCTTAAATAATCCACAAACTTCATCCACATATATTAAGTGCTCATCAGGATGCTTTGTTCCATCTCCTGTAAAGGGATTCTAGTAGTTTTTCTATCATACCCGAAGGATACTCATAAGGAATTTCATTTTCAATAGGTTCAGTAGGTTGAGGAGAAACTCTTTGCTCTACTGGACGGGGTGAAGATACCCCGAACAAGCCCCTTAGAGAATTACTTTCCATAGTAACAAGTGACAGTAAATTTCAGCACACTATATAAATTTTTCCTTACCAAGGGCGCTACACTCCCCGGCAACGGCGCCAGAAAAGAGTCTTGATGACCCACAAGTATAGGGGATCTATCGTAGTCCTTTCGATAAGTAAGAGTGTCGAACCCAACAAGGAGTAGAAGGAAATGATAAGCGGTTTTCAGCAAGGTATTCTCTGCAAGTACTGAAATAAGTGGTAACAGATAGTTTTGTGATGTGATAAATTGTAACGAGCAACAAGTAACAAAAGTAAATAAAGTGCAGCAAGGTGGCCCAATCCTTTTCTAACAAAGGACAAGCCGGAACAAACTCTTATAATAGGAAAAGCGCTCCCGAGGACACATGGGAATATCGTCAAGCTAGTTTTCATCACGTTCATATGATTCACGTTCGATACTTTGATAATTTGATATGTGGGTGGACCGGTGCTTGGGTGCTGTTGTTACTTGAACAAGCATCCCACTTATGATTAACCTCTATTGCAAGCATCCGCAACTACAACAAAAGTATTAAGGTAAACCTAACCATAGCATGAAACATATGGATCCAAATCAGCCCCTTACGAAGCAACACATAAACTAGGGTTTAAGCTTCTGTCACTCTAGCAACCCATCATCTACTTATTACATCCCAATGCCTTCCTCTAGGCCCAAATAATGGTGAAGTGTTATGTAGTCGACGTTCACATAACACCACTAGAGGCTAGACAACATACATCTTATCAAAATATCAAACAAATACCAAATTCACATGACTACTCATAGCAAGACTTCTCCCTTGTCCTCAAGAACGAACGTAATTACTCAAAAAGCATATTCATGTTCATAATCAGAGGGGTAATAATATGCATATAGGATCTGAACATATGATCTTCAACCAATTAAACCAACTAGCATCAACTACAAGGAGTAATCAACACTACTAGCAACCTACTAGCACCAATCCCGGACTTTGAGACAAGAATTGGATGCAAGAGATGAACTAGGGTTTGGAGATGAGATGGTGCTGGTGAAGATGTTGATGGAGATTGCCCTCTCCGGATGAGAGGAGCGTTGGTGATGACGATGGTGATGATTTCCCCCTCCCGGAGGGAAGTTTCCCCGGCAGAACCGCTCTGCCGGAGCTCTAGATTGGATCCGCCAAGGTACCGCCTCGTGGCAGCGGAGTCTCATCCCGAAAAGTTCCTTCTTATTTTTTTCTCATTGAAAGACCTCATATAGGAGAAGATGGGCATCGGAGAGCCACCAGGGGGCCCACGAGGTAGGGGGGCGCGCCCTAGGGGGGGGCGCCCCCACCCTCGTGAGCAGGGTGTGGGCCCCCTGGCCTTCATCTTTGGCGTGGATTTTTCTTTATTTCTTCTAAGACATTCCGTGGAGTTTCAGGACTTTTGGAGTTGTGCAGAATATGTCTCTAATATTTGCTCCTTTTCCAGACCAGAATTCCAGCTGCCGGTATTCTCCCTCTTTATCTAAACCTTGTAAAATAAGAGAGAATAGCCATAAGTATTGTGATATAGAGTGAAATAACAGTCCATAATGCAATAAATATCGATATAAAAGCATGATGCAAAATGGACGTATGAGCTGCCAAGAAGGATCTAAGTCACATTACTTGTTTCAAGTGCGGGGAGACTGGACACTACACCACCGAGTGTCCTGAAGCAAATAATGGAAATGGCAATGGAAGCTCAGGGAAGAATCCAAATCCTTTCACTAGAGCTCAGGTGAACCACATCAACGTGGAGGAAGTTGAAGAGCAGCCTAACGCAGTGATTGGTAAGTTTTTTATCAAGTCCTTTACCGCCCTCGTTCTTTTTGACACTGGTGCATCGCATTCATACATATCAAGGGGATTTGTGGACAAGTTTTAATTGCCGACCTTAGCCCTTAGGTCACCCATGTTAGTAAGCTCGCCAGGAGCGGAGTATATGGCCAGCCGATGGTGTGATCGGTTACCATTAACCATTTGTAGTCATGTTTTTCCCTCGGACCTAATAATTTTGAAGTCACAAGGATTGGATATAATACTAGGTATGTATTGGCTATCGAAGTATGAAGGGAACATTGATTGTTCTAGTAAATCAATACTTCTCACCACCCCTGAGAGAAAAAGGATCAAGTATGTCTCTAGGCATGCGCCAAGGAGGACGCAAGTAAATTCCCTCTCGGGAGTCGTTCAGGAGGAAGTGCCAGTTGTGAAGGATTACCCTGATGTTTTTCTAGAGGAATTACCAGGCATGCCACAAGATCGAGATATAGAATTTTTTGATAGAGCTATTGCCTGGCACCAGACCAATATCAAAGTGACCGTATTGGATGCCCGCAAATGATCTGGAGGAAATTAAGAAGCAGATTAAGGAGTTATTGGAGAAAGGTTACATCCGACCAAGTTCATCATCATGGGGAGCCCCAGTGCTCTTAGTTGAGAAGAAGGATGGATCTTTGAGAATGGTTGTTGATTATCGTGCCTTGAACGAGGTGACGATCAAGAATAAATACCCAATACCGATGATCAGCGATTTGTTTGACCAGTTGTAGGGAGCTAAAGTATTCTCCAAGATCGATCTTCGGTCAGGATACCACTAGCTGAAGATCCAAGAATAGGATATACCCAAGACAGCTTTTACCAGAAGGTATTGGCTATATAAGTACACGGTCATGTCATTTGGATTCACTAACGCCCCTGCCTATTTTATGAGTATGATGAACAAGGTGTTCATGGAGTTCTTGGACAAGTTTGTTGTGGTGTTCATTGATGATATATTGGTGTACTCGAAGAATGAAGAGGAACACAAGGAACACTTGCGATTAGTTCTCGAGAAGCTCAGAGAACATTAGCTATATTCCAATTTCAGCAAATGCGAGTTTTGGTTGAAGGAAGTTGGATTTCTTGGACATGTTATATCATGAGAAGGTATAGCATTAGACCCCACCAAGGTTTAGTCTGTTACTGAGTGGTTGGAACCCACCTCAGTTGGAGAGATCCGTAGTTTTCTTGGACTCGCATGATATTATAGGAGATTCATTGAGAATTTTTCCAAGATTGCGAAACCCATGATGGAGTTATTGAAGAAGGACACCAAGTTCAAATGGACCGAAGAATGTGAGGCCGGTTTTCAGGTGTTGAAGAAACATTTAGTTACAACCCTAGTGCTAATTCTTCCGGATATACGCAAGGACTTCCAAGTGTATTTCGACACTTCTCACCAAGGAATTGGAGGTGTACTTATGAAAGACGGAAGAGTTGTTTCATATGCCTCCCGACAGCTTCGACCTCATGAGTTGAATTATGGTACGCATGATTTGGAGTTAGCAGCCGTAGTACATGCACTCCAGACCTGGAGACATTTTCTTATTGGAAACCGCTGTGATGTATACATGGATCATAAGAGCTTGAAGTATATTTTCACGCAGAAGGAGTTGAATCTTGGTCAAAGGAGATGGTTGGAGCTCATAAAGGATTATGACATGAAACTACACTATCATCCAGGAAAGGCCAATGTTGTAGCAGACGCGTTGACCGCAAGAGTTATGTCAATACTCTCGTAACCGGAGGATTACTGCAGGAGTTGGCCGACGATCTCAAGGAACTTCATTTGGAGATAGTTCCAAGAGGTTTTGTTGCAGCTTTGGAGGTTTAGTCCACATTGTTGGGAAAGATTCGAGAAGCCTAGAAGACTGATAAGGAGATTGCAGAGATAAAGGAGAACATGAATAAAGGAAAAGCCAAAGGTTTTCATGAGGATGAGCACGGAACTCTATGGTTTGAGGATCGTATTTATGTGCCTAATGACCCAGAGATCAGGAAGTTAATACTTCAGGAGGCTCATGACTCGCCATACACGATTCACCCGGGAAACACCAAGATGTATTTGGATTTGAAAGAACGTTTCTAGTGGATAGGTATGAATAAGGATATTGCCGAGCATGTAGCAGTATGTGATGTATGTCAGAGAGTTAAGGCAGAACACCAGAAGCCAGCAGGATTACTTCAGCCTATGCTGATACCCGAATGGAAGTGGGATAAAATTGGCATGGATTTTATCACTGGATTACCTAGGACCCGATCAAGATATTACTCCATCTGGGTAGTAATTGATCGCTTCACCAAAGTGGCACACTTTATCCCCGTGAAAACCACTTATACAAGCGTGAAGTTGGCCAAGATATATATGACCAGGATCGTATGTTTGCACGAAGTTCCAAGGACCATCGTATCAGATAGAGGAACACAGTTCACCTCGAAGTTTTGGTATTAGTTACACCAGACTTTGGGTACTAGGCTAGAGTTTAGTACAACCTTTCATCCGCAAACAGATGGGCAGACCGAGAGAGTCAATCAGATTCTGGAAGACATGTTGAGAGCTTGTGCACTAGATTATGGATCTAGTTGGGATGATAATTTGACTTTCGCAGAGTTCTCATATAACAACAGCTACCAGGCTAGTTTGAAGATGACCCCTTTCGAAGCTTTGTATGGAAGGAGGTGCAGGACACCATTGATGTGGGATGAAGTTGGAGACCGTCAGTTGTTCAGACCAGATTTAATCAAAGAATCTGAAGAGGAGGTTAAGTTGATTCGTGATAGACTAAAGGTAGCTCAGTCCAGGCAGAAGAGTTATGCTAACACTACACGCAAAGAGGCAGTCTATGAAGTTAGAGATAGAGCATATCTCCGTGTGTCACCACTGCGAGGAGTTAAACGATTTGGAGTCAAAGGAAAATTAGCCCCAAGATTTGTAGGACCATATCGAGTTCTGGAATGTATGGGAGAAGTGGCCTACAAGTTGGAGTTACTCGAAGGTTTGTCAGGAGTTCATGATGTGTTTGATGTTTACCAGTTAAAGAAGTGCCATGCAGAGATGGCTGATATTCCTTTGAGAGATATAGTGCCCCTGAAAGCAATTCAGTTGGAAAGTGACCTAACCTACAAGGAGAAACCCGTCAAGATTCTCGAGTTTGCCAGATGAGTTACACGCAACAAGGTCATCAAATTTTGCATAGTTCAGTGGAGCCGCCATGCCGAGGAGGAAATCACCTGGGAGTGAGAGCAAGACCTATGGAAATACCACCCACACCTATTTTCTAGCTAGCCCGAATCTCGAGGGCGAGATTCACCTTAAGGGGGGTTGGTTTGTAACATCCCAATTTTCAATTTGGATGTTAATCACTAGGTCATCATATGCATCCATGCTCTTTGCATTTTTTTATTGAATTTTATTTGGATAATTTGATCCTAGAGACCTTAAGCAACTCAAGGACCCAAGGAGAGAGTTGGAAGTTTCACTAAATTTTCATATTCGAATTTATTTCAAATTTGAAAAGAGGATCAATTTGATTTTAATAGTTTCTCTCCAATTATTAACAACAATAAAAACAAATGAGAGAAGAAAATATGACTTCTTCAAAAAGAGAGAAATATTGCAGAAGAAATTTTAAAATCAAATTATTATTTTATTTGCTATTTTATTTGAATTAGAGAAACCTCGCATTTTTAAAAAAATTGCATTTTAGTCCAAAAAATGTTCATTTTGTCCTAAATATTAAGTTTGGACGGTGAAATTTTTTTCTGGAATTTTTAGAATTTTTTATAATTTATTAGGATTTTCTTCTGCGGCAAAATTATTTATTAAAAAAACTACGGACCGAACTGGGCCGAAGCCCAGCCGGCCCAACCGAGCCGCCACCGCCTTCCTCCCGTGCGGACGCCGGACTCCGGCGAGGAGTCCGGGTCGGTCTCTCGCGCCCCTGCGCGCAAGACGAGGACCCCCTCGGGGCCTCCTTATAAGCCGTGCCGCCTCGCCGTCTTCTCCTCATCGCCCGCACCACCGCCACCCCGCAGCCGAGCCGCGCCGCTGCCGCTGTCCGCCACTGCTGCCGCCGTCCGCCGCGCTGCGCCACCGCCGCTGCTGCTACCGCCCCGCGCCGCCACCCTGCACCGCCGCCCGCCTCGTCGTCGCCTCACCACCGACGCCCCTCGCCGGAGCCGCCGGATCCCGCCGCCGACGCCGTTGACCGGTAATAACCGGTCGGTTCTATCGGTTTTTTCGATTTTGTCGGTTTAGTTTTTAGATCGGTTTTGTTTTTGTTTTAGTCTAATTAGTAAACGTTTACTTGTTAGATCATTTTAACGAACGGTTTTCGTTTGTTATTCTCTGTTAGCGGACGTTCGTCCGACAGATTTTTCTTTTTAATTTTATTTTCGGCCAGGGACCTATCCACGAATAGTTTTCTTATAGATTAGTCCCTGATCTTCAAACCTTCGCTACTTTTTGCTCATTGATCCAAATCTAGTGAAACCAACGCCAAAATCTTCATCTTGTTCCCCTCTATCCAGATAATCAACTTGAACATGATTTTGAAAACTTAAAATTTGGTTTCAAGCAGTTTTGAATTTGAACTTCTTTTGATCGTAGTTTGAGTTTCGTAGCTCTGATTCGATTAATTCTTTTAGCAAATCGAAGCTCTTCTCTTGAACTTTCAGTATAGATCTTTTATTTTGGTTTTACCTTTGCATCTTATGCTTGAGTGCTTATGTATGCTATTGTTTGTTCACCATAGAGTTTCCGGAGTGCGAGACTTGCTACTACGAATCTCTACGGTTTTCGATCGTCACCAAGGAAAGTAACACTTTGATCATATCCCTTTATTTACCCAGTTTTTATGCATTAGTTTCAACCCTCAAACATTGCATTGAGTAGGATTTGATAACATGAGGGTATTTGGGAAGTAGTTGATGAGGTAGGAACCTATTGCCTTTTATTCAAACCCCGGGAGTTCTACGTTATGCTTATACTGCTATGCTATGCTCATATACGTGGTTTGGTTTGAGTGATTCATGACAGATGTGAGAGTTATTATTAATTAATGGTTAACTTAAGGTGGCTACTTTAATACACATCTGGGTGGATTGGTTGCAGGCACCTGGAGAATCCAGTGTTGTCCTAGGGGATCCCGGAGTACCCGTGTGATCATCCTATGGTTTGCCACCCAGGCTCAAAGGGATCATAAGATTATTCATGCTGGAAACTTCCGTGTGTAGCCACAAGCCATTATGGGCTCTGGCATAGTTGAGTATGTTGTGTGACCTCTTTCAGTGGTAGGCTAGCAGATGTAGGGGATGTAGGTGATACTGTCTACCGAGAGTAAAGAGTTAATGCTTCTGAAAGACTGTGTCTCGGTCATCCATTTCTCAAACACCATGTAGTGCGAGAAATCCAACGGAGGAGATCGAGTCTTGTGGGGAAAAGTGCGCTAACCTCGGCGGAGTGTATAAACTAATCATGGTTAGACGTGTCCCCTGTTATGGACATCTTGAGTATCTGGTACTTGAATTATTGGTTTGATCTCATCACTTTACATAATTAATTTTTTGGGTTATAATTATTATTTTGGGATTGAGTTGGAGGAACCTACTTAATAATTTCAACCAACTTTGTAGTTAAATAAAATATATTCCTTTGTTGTAGGGAAAAAAATAGCTTTATGCAAATGATAACCATAGAGCCTCCACTAGCCATATATGCATGTAGTGACAGTTGTTATTTGTTCATTGCTCTATAGTGTTATCTTGCCAGCATATTCCATGTGCTGACCTACACAGGCTACAACGTATTATGTTGCGGAATTTTTAGACGAAGAGTAAGGTGCGTTAGGTCGTTGTCATGCACTCAGTTTTGCCGTGGAGTTGGATGGACTCTTCTACCTTCGAAGCTTCCGTTGTTATCTTATTTAGATGGCCTTTAGCCATATTAATGTAATAAACTCTCTTTTTTGAGACTCTCGATGTAATAAGTGTGTGATTGAAACTCTGTTATAAATTCTCGAGTACTATGTGTGTCATAAATACTGATCTAGGGATGACAGTTAAACACACAGACTTGACCGTCTGAGGTTGGGTCGCTACATCCATCAAATTTGAAGTTGTTTTGGCTAGGTTTTAAAAGGGCTCAAGTTTGAATTTAATTCAAACTTGAATTATTTCACTTCCTTTAAAAATGTCCAAACCAATTTTACTAAATAGAGAACAATTCCAGGAGCTTGAGTATATTTTCATTATTCTCAAAGTCCTCTCCAATTCCCCTATGCTTTTCCTTTTTATTTTCTGTTTCAGGAAAAGGTTAAATAGAAAGCATGAGCTCCAGGCGCGCAGCCCAGCAATAGCAGCCACCTGGGCCTCGGCCTCTAGCCCGACCCATCTAGCCCCGCGTGCCAGCCAGCCTAGTAGCCCGTGCGCGCGCCCCTCATGCCTTTTCTCACCCCGCTCGCTCGCAAACCCCTGCTACTTCGCTGACACGTAGCGCTAGGGGCCCCACCAGTCAGCGAGCCCCTATAGCCCGCACCCACCTTTCCCCTTCCTCGGTCCCCCCTCGCCGTGCACGCACATGGCCATGGCCACGCCACCGCGAGCTCGCCCCGATCGCCCTAGCCCCTTTCTAGCCCCCTCTCCTTGCCCAACAAGTCCCTAGTGTTTCCCTCTACCTTCAGCCGCTGCCAGGCCACCTTAGCCACCAGATCTGCCGCCCCGACCGCGTCCCGAACGCGTCCGAGAGCGTTGTTGTGTCACCAACGTGACCTCCGTCTCCCTCTACTTCAACGGCCGTGTCCGTCAAGTCCGCCGTCGTCACCTACGTCGTCTACTTCCCCAACGGCCTCGAGGGACGCCAAGTGCGACTCCTTCCTCGTCGACTTCCTTTGCTTCGGTCGCTGTTCGCCTCTGGCCAAATTCCGCCGTCTCCGACCTCCTCTCGGGAAACCAAGCACACCACCATGCTTGTGGTGAGCAGCTGCACCTCCCCGACCCTTTTTCCCTCTTGTTTGTGCGTTCCTTTAACGTTAACCATGAGCGCCCGCACTCATCGCCGTCGGGCCTCAACTCCGGCGAGGATCCCGACCCCTTTAGCCTCGTCGATTCGGTCCGTAGTGCTTGCTGTGGCACGTGGAACCCGCTTAGCCCGTGTAACATCCCAAAATTCTAAATTTTGGAATGTTATATTAAATAAATAATTGTGATTGTTTGTTTGATTTTTGTGTGATTGATTGTGTGAAACTGAGTGAAAATTGAAACTTTTTGAAAGTTTAATGAGCGGGAATAAAAGGACTTTCCCAAAACTTTCATTTTAAATTTTGATCTCGAAGAATTCAAATTCATTTCATCACAAGATCCTAGAGTGAAGATAATATGACTTCTTCCATTTAAAGAAATGAAAAGGGGTAAGAAAATGATTTGAATTCCATTTGAAATATTTCAAACTTAGAAACTTTAAGCAACTCAATGAGTTCATGAGGGAAGATAAAATGACTCCTTCAAAATTGAAGAAAGAGAGTTGGGAGTTTCAAATAAATAATTTGGAAGTCACTTTGAAGTTATTTGGAACTCATTTTCCTTTTCAAGTTGTTTGAAATTCCAAATTCAAATCCAATTGGGAGTTATTTGAGTCTCTATTCAAAATATTTTTCTCCTAAAAATAAATAAATGGAAATAAGGGTAAAATGATTCCCTTCAATAGAAAATTAGAAAAAAATTGAAATCATTTTGGCACTTAAAAAATGTTTTTATTGGTTTTAAATGCAACAGTAGCACTGTTTGACTTTTATGAATTTTTATGGAATTTAGTTGAACTTGAAAAATAGTTCATCTTATTCGGGGTATTTTTCTGAACATTTTGGTATATAATATGCCTATGTAAAATGTTTACTTATTTTCCTATTGAAGTTTTTTCTCTTTCCGTAGAAAAAAACGCACGCACGCGCTGGCCAGCCGGCCCAGCAGCCACCCAGCCGCGCGGCCCCCTGGCCAACTGGCCAGCTGGCCCAGTGCCCCGACCGGCCAGGCCTGCCGGCGCCCGAAGGCCTCCGCCTCGTCCGCCCGCTCCTCGTCTCCCTCTCGCTCGCACGCAGCTGCCAGGAGGGCCCCACCCCGTCGTCCCCAACCTCCCGCTCCTCCCGTCCAGATAGAGCACGCGCGTGCCGCCCGCAACTGCCGGCCGCTCCGCTCGGGATACAGCTCATCCAGAGTCTCCGCAGCCCCTTCTCACGCCTATAGATTCCCCCGACGCCCCTCGTTCGATTCTGCCACTCCGCAACGACTCTCACCACTCATGGCCGCTGCCCCGTCGTTTCGCATCTCGCCAGAGCTGGAGCTTCTCATCGTCGTTTACGTCGCTGGTAGCACACCCGAACCCTCTTATTCTTTGTCAATCAACTTGCCTTGCCATCCCGCATCTTGTTGACGTCTTTCCTCACCTAGGTCCTGCCGGTGACGACGCCCCGACGACCTGCGTCCTCGTCGGAGCACGGAGACGCCGCCCTTCGCTCCGCCCGTCCGGGTCACCCCGACGTGCGCCGTCGCCATGACCGGACTACCCACGTCGTGCCCGTCCCGTTCGTCTCCTTCCCCGCCGCCGAGGAGCACCGCCGCCACCGCCGCCTGACGCCAGCGCCACCGCCCCCTGTTCGCCGTCCTCGCTCCTTGTGAGCCTCTTGCTTCCCCCCTCATTCTGTTAGTTTTTTTCAAATTAAACCGGTTAAACTCGGTTTTATTAAACCCGTGAGGTTTTAGTGAAAACCGGTCTTGGGTTTTTTTTAGCCACGGTAGTGCTTTCTTATTTAATGACCATTCGTCGTGTAAGCTTCCGCAGCGAACGCTGCCCAGCCACCCGCAAGAAGCCACGTGGCTGAGGACCTGCTCGCAATTTTTTTCTTTTCTGTTTAGTCCCTAGAAATTACAGTTTAGCCCCTGGACTTCTAATAGCTATATCTTTTCAACCGTAAGTCCAAATTAGATGAAACCAGCGGCAAAATATTCGCATCGAATAGCTTTATCCAGAGAACCAACTTTGAAAACTTTTGGCCAATTTCAAATTTGAATTTATTCAGGTTTGAATTCAAACTTCAACTGGCCATATCTCCTAAACCATAGCTCCGATTGATGTGATTCTTTTTGCACCGTGTCACTGTAGCCAAACCCTATCACCTAGACCTTTCTCAAAATATTTTCACACACCTAGGATCTGTCCATGATAGTTTTATTACTATGCCAAGTATGCACGATAGATCACATCACGGTTTTGCACCTTATGTCACTTATTGTTAGCACCTAGAATTATTTGCATGCAAGTTATGTGTGTTGGGTTTCCATTTGGTTTTCCGAGTCTTTTGTGTTGCATGTTATTGCTCTCTAGAATGATTGCTTATGTATGTTATTTTACTTTGATGATAGACTATCCGGAGTGCGAAGCCGAGTGCTATCGATCTCTAGAATTCAACTACCAGTATCAAGGCAAGTTCACATTTGACCATTCTTCCAATTACCTATGTTTATATTATGCACTTAGTCCTTTTGTGGTAGGATTGCATGATAGGATTTATTGTTGCCAGATGGGTATGCCATTACCTAGTAGTTCATTTGAGGTAGGTCTGATCTATACATCCTTGTCACCATCGTGTAAGTTTACTTTTGCCTCGCTAAATGTAGACGTGGTTTGGGAAGCAAACATGGTGAGACATGAGTGACAAAGTAGTAATCAGGACCAAGACTTGTAAATGAACTACCTGGGCGGTATTTGGTTTGAATGGTGGCGAAGTATAGTGGGAGCATGCATGGTTAATCCATGGTGGTGCACCACTAGTGGTTGGCCACCCAGGCTCAAAGAGATCAATCGTATTCTCATGTCTAGAAGCTTCCGTGTGTAGCCACAAGCCAATATGGGCTTTGGTTTAGTTGAGTAGATAGTGTGACCTCTTCCGGGATAGGCTAGCAGATGTAGAATGAGTAGGTGTACCGGCCTATTCATGGGTTAAGGGGGAATACTTTCGAAAGACTATGTCTTGGTCATCCTGTTCTCAAACGTCAGGCAGTGCGAGAACTTCAAGGGAGGCGATCGAGTCTTGTGGGGAAAAGTGCGCAAACCTCTGCAGAGTGTAAAACCTAATCGATTAGCCGTGTCCCCGGTTACGGACAACTTGAGCATCTAGTAGTGGAAATGCTGGGAGATCTCATCACTCTTAATTAAACAGTTGGGTTTAAATGAAACTTTGGGAATGGATTGAGTTGGGTTTACCAACTCATCCTATGCCATACAGTAGTGGCAGAATAATATCTTATTATTCTAGGGAAAGACTAGATTTTTGCAAAAACTAAACTTAGAGCTTTCCACCAGCCAAATTGCATGTACAAATAGGTTCATTATTGTTATGATGTGACTTGCCAGTACATTCAATGTACTGACCTATAGGGCTGCAACGTCTTATGTTGCAGGAATTTTCTACGACAAGTAAGAGTTACGTTGTAGGGTTACGGTCTACACTCAACTGCCGTTGGCATTGATGGACTCCACACCCTTATGTTTGTTTCCACTGAGACTTATGAGGTATATATTATTTTTACGTTATTTATATATGTGATTGCACTTTGATATATACATTGATGTACTGTGTGTGCTAGCATACCGATCCAGGGATGGCACGGATACACAGAGGCTTGACCGTTTGAGGCCAGGTCGCTACAAAGATGGTATCTGAGCCAGGTTGACTGTAGGACGTGACCCTAGAAACTGGAAAGCCCTTAGGAAAGGATTTCTCTAAAACTTTATTTTCAAAAAAGATCCTTTACCTCTCTTCTTTTCCGAGATTTACCAAATCTTTCCTTTTACCTAAAATAGTTAGACAATACCCCGTTCCCTTTTGACCACACGGAGGATGAACTGAAGCCACTCCGACAATGACAAGATATCAGACTTCACCATACACTAGAAGAGTTGAAGCTACCATAGTCGAAGCCTCTGAAGAATTGAAGAATTTGAAGACACTGACGAATTCCAATATTTATATGACCTTTAAAGGACTAAACCCTTGTTGTATACTCACGTTAGATGCGATGATTTGTGAGCTGTCATATTTTGTGTGTGTTTTCCGGCAGCAACAAATAAAACTTATTTTCAAAACTATATTGTTTGTATTGTGTGTATCTCTCTCTATCCCTCTGTCGTATCTCATCCCAAAACCCTTGGACCCAATGGATGATGAATGAAGATGGCCTTGTATTCTCTGAACCGATCACTCAGTTGGAGGCAGAGCTATGGATTCAAAACATGGAAAATCACTTCATCACCAATTTCGTTCCAAGGAAGAATGAGGTTCAATATGCTCTTCAGTACATTACAAAAAGTGCTGCAACCTGGTGGAAAATGCATCAAGCCATACAAGGATGTAATGGAGCAAAAACTTGGGAGGAATTGAAGAAGACTCTATTGGGATCCCGTCTTATCCGGAAGCACGATGATAACCCGATGAAGAAACCTTGTGCCTGCAAGATATGTGGAGAGATAGGACATACCCATGAGGAACACAAGGATGGATGCCCTCATTGTGAAGGAAATCACTGACTTGAAGAATGCCGAACTAGGCAGGTTACTTGTTTCTTGTGTGAAGGAACTACGCACTGCGCTGCCCAGTGCCATATTTATCCCAAGGTACAAGAAATTACCAAGCAGAAGAAGGAATCAGTGAAAGAAGCCCTCGGGGAAAGTTTAAGAAAACTGGTGATGAAAGAAGATGTTGATGACCCTGATGGAGAAAGCTTAAATAGATTTTACTCCAATGCTTGCTATTCATGTGGAGAAGAAGGACATTTTTCACAATATTGCATGAAGGATAACCAAGAGTATCTGGGAGACTTCCCGATAGAAGAAGTGGAGTTTGATCCACATGAGATAGGAGAATTGATCAGAACGAAGAAGTCCAGGAAGAGAAAGAGCATGTATCCCCAGAACAACCCAGTTTCTGCAGAAAAGGACTTGAGTCATATCACTTGTTACAGGTGTAAGGATTTAGGTCATTACGCTAGCAAATGCCCAACAAGGAAGCCAAGAACCCAAGGAGCCAAGATAACCACCAGGAAGCCCCTGGATTTGTCTGACGCCATTTGTTTATGCTGCAAAGGAGTAGGACATTTTGTCAGAGAATGTTTAGATCCAAGGAAATCTTGAGCTGAGTAGTTGAGATCATGATATTGGAATAAAGCATGTAACAAATGTGGAATACACTTTTATTTTTGGGGATGTTGAGTTGAGTTATGAAAGGTAAATTGTAATAGCTCATGAAGCAATAAAAGTAGATGTGGTTGGAATCTCATATGAAATGTTATGAGTTGTTTGTTGATTGTGAGTGCCTCTCTCACTATGTCACCCAGACATAAACCTTGAACCCATGGACAAGCTGACCCCAAACCTTTTCCCGAAAAATAACCACATTTCACCCAAGGAAATAGATACATTATCCTGAGTACCCCTTCTATCTTATACCTGCAGATGACAACCCTTTATGAGTCTTTTCTCAAGGGCCCGGAAACGATCATGACCCTGACCAGTGATCAGGATTACCCAAAAATCCTGAAGGACAAGATGAAGCATATTCATCTTGAAGGAGATGCGGTCTACAAGGGTTATCCTTTCATGGAGAATGGAGTTGAACTTTGGTACATGGAGGTACACCTCCACCATGTGAAGGGAGTTTGCCCAAAGACTACGGGGCAATACTTTTTCATTTCTCGAGTACCACGAGCAACATTCTTCGACTCTGTTCGTGAAGCTACTATGGAAGCCATACATCAGATTGGAGAAATACTAGAAGCAAGACTCCGTCACACTCAGGAATACTTGTGGGAGTTCCATGCAGAGATGATGGAGATGAAGCTCATGGCCACCATGATGAAGCAAAACATCGATGATTTGAAGGATCACATCGCACAATTCTAGTGGGACTGAAGTATCTTCAAGAAGGGAAAATGAATAAAGACAGAAGTAATGCTTGACCATACCAAACTATGTGGATGGCAGCTTTTGTAATAGAGTATTTGAAATTTGAGTTTTGAGTAGTGGTTAAGGATGTAATAAAGGATTTGATATGAAGAGAATTATGGATGAACCAGTGCATTTTTTTGGTGATACTTGTCTGTGTGAACACTTGAACAATGGAAAAGAAAATGTATTCCATAGAGTGAAGTTTTCATAAATGAGTTGGAGTTTGGTTTTAGTTATGATGGTTACCCCAAGAGTATGAAGGAATGAAGTACTATTGGATTTAAAGGAGATGTAATCTTGGAATATGGAACAATAGTAACTCCAAGGATGAGTTAAAGATATACAAGTGTTGAAGTGGGCCATAACCCACAGGACCCAGGATTTGATAAGGAAACAAGCACAACCTTGTTGAAGGAAAAATTCTGGAAGAAGTTGTGATTTCATTAGCAGATGTTCCATAGGAGGTTACGTAAACCTGAGAGTTGTGAAGAAGCGATAGAGATTTTGTTTGGCTTGCAGAACCAATGGATTTACCTGAACCTAGTTCATGGGGAAGAGAAGTTCTGCAATGCTTGTGAGGATGCCCAAGTGTTAGAATACGTGATTCACTATCTATGTATGTGGTAATGATTCAAGTACGGGATGGATTGGCCCCCATACCAGAGACTTCTATCATGAGCTATCATATGTTGATAGAAAATCAAAGAGACTTAAAACCATAGAAGAGTGTCGACACAATAAGCCAAAAACCTTAGAATGGCAGGATGATGGAAACCCTGTATGGGCACCCGTTGCCAATCGTATGTTATATGGTGAGATTCAACCCAGACCCATTTTCTGTAGGAGAAACCAAAAATTGTCGACCACCATGCGGTTTTCGATAGTTGTTTAGCATTGGCGCCAGACCTGTCAAGTCTCAGAAGGATCCTATTTTGATGCAAGGACTCCTGATTTTGAGGAAAAGGCCATGCCCTTACCAGAAGAGCAAAAGTGAAGGAGTTATCTCGGAGAATATGTGAAGACCGGCACCGTCAACGCAAAGGACGGAGTACATGAGTTTTGTTGGAACCGTAACCATGATTCTAAGGCTGGTAGCACCCCATACCATGTGTTGATGAATGGATTTTCAAGGACACCCCCCAAACCTAACCTTCTTTCTAGCCTCTCCGAATCTCGAGGACGAGATACATTTTAAGGGTGGTAGTTTGTAACATCCCAAAATTCTAAATTTTGGAATGTTATATTAAATAAATAATTGTGATTGTTTGTTTGATTTTTGTGTGATTGATTGTGTGTAACTGAGTGGAAATTGAAACTTTTTGAAAGTTGAATGAGAGGGAATAAAAGGACTTTCCCAAAATTTCATCTTGCATTTTGATCTCGAAGAATTAAAATTCATTTCATCACAAGATCCTAGAGTGAAGATAATATGACTTCTTCCATTTAAAGAAATGAAAAGGGGTTTGAAAATGATTTGAATTCCATATGAAATATTTCAAACTTAGAAACTTTAAGCAACTCAATGAGTTCATGAGGGAAGATAAATGACTTCTTCAAAATTGAAGAAAGAGAGTTGGGAGTTTAAAGTAAATAATTTGGAAGTCACTTTGAAGTTATTTGGAACTCATTTTCCTTTTGAAGTTGTTTGAAATTCCAAATTCAAATCCAATTGGGAGTTATTTGAGTTTCTATTCAAAATATTTTTCTCCTAAAAATAAATAAATGGAAATAAGGGTAAAATGATTCCCTTCAATAGAAAATTAGAAAAAAAATTGAAATCATTTTGGCACTTAAAAAATGTTTTTATTGGTTTTAAATGCAACAGTAGCACTGTCTGACATTTATGAATTTTTATGGAATTTAGTTGAACTTGAAAAATAGTTCATCTTATTCGGGGTATTTTTCTGAACATTTTGGTATATAATATGCCTATGTAAAATGTTTACTTATTTTCCTATTGAAGTTTTTTCTCTTTCCGTAGAAAAAACGCACGCACGCACTGGCCAGCCGGCCTAGCAGCCACCCAGCCGCGCGGCCCCCTGGCCAACTGGCTAGCTGGCCCAGTGCCCCGACCGGCCAGGCCTGCCCGCGCCCGAAGACCTCCGCCTCGTCCGCCCGCTCCTCGTCTCCCTCTCGCTCGCACGCAGCTGCCAGGAGGGCCCCACCTCGTCGTCCCCAACCTCCCGCTCCTCCTGTCCAGATAGAGCACGCGCGTGCCGCCCGCAACTACCGGCCGCTCCGCTCGGGATACAGCTCATCCAGAGTCTCCGCAGCCCCTTCTCACGCCTATAGATTCCCCGGACGCCCCTCGTTCGATTCTGCCACTCCGCAACGACTCTCACCACTCATGGCCGCTGCCCCGTCGTTTCGCATCTCGCCAGAGCTGGAGCTTCTCGTCATCGTTTACGTCGCTGGTAGCACACCCGAACCCTCTTATTCTTTGTCAATCAACTTGCCTTGCCATCCCGCATCTTGTTGACGTCTTTCCTCACCTAGGTCCTGCCGGTGACGACGCCCCGACGACCTGCGTCCTCGTCGGAGCACGGAGACGCCGCCCTTCGCTCCGCCTGTCCGGGTCACCCCGACGTGCGCCGTCGCCATGACCGGACTGCCCACGTCGTGCCCGTCCCGTTCGTCTCCTTCCCCGCCGCCGAGGAGCACCGCCGCCATCGCCGCCTGACGCCAGCGCCACCGCCCCCTGTTCGCCGTCCTCGCTCCTTGTGAGCCTCCTGCTTTGCCCCCTCGTTCTGTTAGTTTTTTTCAAATTAAACTGGTTAAACTTGGTTTTATTAAACCCGTGAGGTTTTAGTGAAAACCGATCTTTGGTTTTTTTAGCCGCCGTAGTGCTTTCTTATTTAATGGTTGTTCGTCATGTAAGCTTCTGCAGCAAACGCTGCCCGGCCACCCGCAAGAAGCCACGTGGCCGAGGACCTGCTTGTGATTTTTTTCTTTTCTGTTTAGTCCCTAGAAATTGCAGTTTAGCCCCTGGACTTCTGATAGCTGTATCTTTTCAACCGTAAGTCCAAATTAGATGGAACCAGCGGCAAAATGTTTGTATCGAATAGCTTTATCCAAAGAACCAACTTTGAAAACTTCTGGCCAATTTCAAATTTGAATTTATTCAGGCTTGAATTCAAACTTCAATTGGCCATATCTCCTAAACCGTAGCTCCGATTGATGTGATTCTTTTTGCACCGTGTCACTGTAGCCAAACCCTATCACCTAGACCTTTCTCAAAATATTTTCACACACCTAGGATCTGTCCATAATAGTTTTATTACTATGCCAAGTATGCACGATAGATCACATCACAGTTTTGCACCGTATGTCACTTATTGTTAGCACCTAGAATTATTTGCATGCAAGTTATGTGTGTTGGGTTTCCATTTGGTTTTCCCAGTCTTTTGTGTTGCATGTTATTGCTCTCTGGAATGATTGCTTATGTATGTTATTTTACTTTGAGGATAGACTGTCCGGAGTGCGAAGCCGAGTGCTATCGATCTCTAGAATTCAACTACCAGTATCAAGGCAAGTTCACATTTGACCATTCTTCCAATTACCTATGTTTATATTATGCACTTAGTCCTTTTGTGGTAGGATTGCATGATAGGATTTACTGTTGCCAGATGGGTATGCCATTACCGAGTAGTTTATTTGAGGTAGGTCTGATCTATACATCCTTGTCACCACCGTGTAAGTTTATTTTTGCCTCGCTAAATGTAGACATGGTTTGGGAAGCGAACATGGTGAGACATGAGTGACAAAGTAGTAATCAGGACCAAGACTTGTAAATGAACTACCTGGGCGGTATTTGGTTTGAATGGTGGCGAAGTACAATGGGAGCATGCATGGTTAATCCATGGTGGTGCACCACTAGTGGTTGGCCACCCAGGCTCAAAGAGATCAATCATGTTCTCATGTCTAGAAGCTTCCGTGTGCAGCAACAAGCCAATATGGGCTCTGGTTTAGTTGAGTAGATAGTGTGACCTCTTCCGGGATAGGCTAGCAGATGTAGAATGAGTAGGTGTACCGGCCTATCCATGGGTTAAGGGGGAATACTTTCGAAAGACTATGTCTCGGTCATCCTGTTCTCAAACGCCAGGCAGTGCAAGAACTTCAAGGGAGGCGATCGAGACTTGTGGGGAAAAGTGCGCAAACCTCTGCAGATTGTTAAAACCTAATCGATTTGCCGTGTCCCCGGTTACGGACAACTTGAGCATCTAGTAGTGGAAATGCTGGGAGATCTCATCACTCTTAATTAAACAGTTGGGTTTAAATGAAACTTTGGGAATGGATTGAGTTGGGTTTACCAACTCGTCCTATGCCATACAGTAGTGGCAGAATAATATCTTTTTATTCTAGGGAAAGACTAGCTTTTTGCAAAAACTAAACTTAGAGCTTTCCACCAGCCAAATTGCATGTAAAAATAGGTTCATTATTGTTATGATGTGACTTGCCAGTACATTCAATGTACTGACCTATAGGGCTACAACGTCTTATGTTGCAGGAATTTTCTACGACGAGTAAGAGTTACGTTGTAGGGTTACGGTCTACACTCAACTTGTCGTTGGCGTTGATGGACTCCACACCCTTATGTTTGTTTCCGCTGAGACTTATGAGGTATATATCAGTTTTACGTTATTTATACATGTGATTGCACTTTGGTATATACATTGATGTATTGTGTGTGCCAGCATACCGATCTAGGGATGGCACGGATACACAGAGGCTTGACCGTTTGAGGCCGGGTCGCTACAGCCCCTCCGCCACGCCTGCCGTCCTCTCCCGTGAGTAGCACGAGCTCACCGTTGCCGCCTCTGTCACCGCGTCGCCGGCATCATTCTCGTCGTCGTCCGGCGCCGTGCTTGCCATGTGTACCTGCGGGATCACCTGCTGATCCTGTTGCGCTCCTCCGTCGTGTCGTTTGGCCACCGGAGGCAACTCTAGCGAGGCCCCGCCGTGCGCTGGTCACCAGTGGCACCCTCCCCTGTTTCCCTTGTTCTGCATGTGGCACCAGCGGGCCCCAATGGTCAGTCTCACACGCAGCCAGCCCCACCAGGCAGTCACACACGCACACGCTAACCCACACACCCAGCCACGTGGCCCACGGCTCCACCAGTCAGCCTATCGGTTGGGTACAGCCTGGGTGCACATAGTTTTTTTTTTCTGTTTTCTGTTTTATTCCAGATTCGGAATATGCCAGATTTTGCATATGCTGAGGTTTCCATTTTAGGCAGGTTATGTTTTTGCATATTTGTGGAGATTTTTCTACTGCAACCTAGGCATATTATATATGTTTTTGGGGTAGAAAAATCCCACCAATCCATTGGTGGCATTAGTTTATGCATTTGAGCAAGTTCATGAACATGCATTTTACATCATATTGTTGATTTGTCCTTTATGTGTGACTAAATTCAAATATGCTATGTGATTGTTTAGCACATGTGTAGCTTATTTTTCATGTCTACTTCATGCTAGATTTTATTCCATGTCATGAAGTGCATTGTGATGAGTGCCACAAGCTTGCAAACATGCTATCATGAATCTGTTCCTGCCATGCCATGAAATTCTACTAAGTTTGGGTCAGTTTATATCTCTTGCCATGTTTGCATTGATGCTATCATCATTTCTGTGGATCTTTGGAACAAAATCATTAAGGGAGTTTTGTTAAGTGCATTTAGTACTAGCATGCCATGCTCAAGTTTGCCATGATAGGTTCCTGTAACATGTAGTTTACTGGCTCTAAATATCGCAACATGGTGCTGTTTCTGCCATGTTCAGTGAATTTCTGCCAAGTATGTTAAACTGATATCATTTGCATTTTTGCCATGCTATTTTAGACCTGTTCTAGTGAGTTCTAGCAGTAGCTCAGTGTTCATGATCTATAGAGCTTCACCTATACTTCACTGCCATGTCTTTTGTTTTCACGTTTGGGTGTTGTAGCATATTAAAACTTTGCATCTAAGTTGTCATGTTGCTGCTTCCAACAGATTGAATTGCATCTTGTTATGCTCGTCATTTGCAAACCGTGCATCCGTTTCCGATGATATTCATATCGATTTCAACCGAAATCTTTCAATCTTTCCAGTGGCATGCTTGGGTTACCAAGATTCTGCCCATATCCTTCATGACCCCACTGTTTCCTTGTGTTGTCGTACCCCTTCGTTCTGGTAGAACCATAGTTCCGTGCATACCATTCTTCTTATGCATCCTCGTTAGCCTTGCATGTAGAACATGTTCTTGCCATGAGTAGTTGTTTATTGTATGCTTGTCTTTTCTTTGGGTAGTTCCAGGAGACGAGTTTGAGTACGAGGACCTTGTCGAGTACGTTCACGAGGAGCAAGCTTTCGACAACCCTGAGAACATTGCAGGCAAGATGATCATTACCCCCAATACCACTTCTATCTTTGCTTGCTAGTTGATCATTCTATCGCTATGTAATGCTACCTACCACTTGTTGTCAAGCCTCTCAAATCGCCATGTCAAGCCTCTAACCCACCTTCATAGCAAACTGTTATGTGGCTATGTTACCGCTTTTGCTCAGCCCCTCTTATAGCGTTGCTAGTTGCAGGTGAAGTGCAGGTTGTTCCATGTTGGAACATGGATATGTTGGGATATCACAATATCTCTTATTTAATTAACGCATCTATATACTTGGTAAAGGGTGGAAGGCTTGGCCTTTTGCTCAGTGATTTGTTCCACTCTTGCCGCCCTAGTTTCCGTCATACCGGTGTTATGTTCCTTGATTTTTGTGTCCCTAACACGGTGAGGGTTTATGGGCCCCTCTTGACAGTTCGCTTTGAATAAAACTCCTCCAGCAAGGACCAACCTTGGTTTCACCATTTGCTTAATAATAACTTCGACAGGGAGTAATTAACCCGAGGATTCTTAATCAACCCCCCGGGCCAGTGCTCCTCATGAGTGTTGGTCCAAACTGGCAGTAGCCGGGGCCACCAACGGGTATGCCAGCCGGAAACTTAGCCAATCCGATCGTGGCCTGAGACGAGATACGCGCGGCTCCTATCAGGGTGTCAGCCCGTCGAGAGGTCTTGCTGGTTTTGTTTTACAATTGTCGAAATGTCTTGTGCACCAGGATTCTGAGTCTGATAGGAGGGTCTCGAGATGGAGGATTTTCTCCACGGATTGGAGCTTGTCATGGGCTAAGTTTGGACACCCCTGCAGGGTTTAAACTTTCGAGAGCCGTGCCCGCGGTTATGTGGCAGATGGGAGTTTTTAATATCCAGTTGTAGTGAAGTTGAAACCAAACTCTTTAAAATACACCAACCGTGTATGTAACCGTGATGGTCTCTTTTCGACGAGGCTTGGGAAGAGAACACGGTGGGGTTATGTTTGAATGTAAGTAGTTCAGGATCACTTCTTGATCATTACTAGATTACGACCATTTGTGTAGCTTCTCATCTTATTCTTACATTCGTAAGTTAGACACCATACAATGCTTAGTGCTTGTTGCAACTCCACCTTATATCCATACCTTCCCTTTAAGCTTTGATAGTCTTGACACCGTGGGTAATAGGATTGCTGAGTCCCCGGGGCTCACAGTATACTACAAACACAGTTGTAGGTACCAATGAGACTGGTGCAGGTGCTGCCACTGTGCTCAAGTGGGAGTTCGACGAAGACCTTGGTTGTTACTATGTTTCCTTTCCGGATGATTAGTAGTGGTGCCCAGTAGGGTCGATCGGGACTTAGCTTGGGTGGTTGTCTTCTATTCATTTGATTTCGTCCGTAGCCGGACACTGTGTTCATCTTGAATGATTGTATAACTTGATGATATTGTGTGACATTGTGGCGATTGTAAGCCAAAGCTCGTATTCTATATATTCAGTACATGAGATGTGCAAAGATACAAACACTCTCGCGACCATACCAATATGCGGTTATGCCCCAAGTCATGCCTCGACACGTATGGAGTATGGTCGCATATTGGGCGTTACAGGTTACCT
This sequence comes from Triticum urartu, assembly GCF_003073215.2. NCBI lineage: Eukaryota > Viridiplantae > Streptophyta > Magnoliopsida > Poales > Poaceae > Triticum > Triticum urartu. Next base: position 424,059,326 of record NC_053024.1, read on the forward strand.
GCATCGTTTTTTGCCCTTTTGCATACTTGTCCCAGTTGGGCTTGGCTGAGCCTATGTAGGAAAAAACCAACATCTGCATGTTGATTGGTTGCCTACATGTCCTCACCCTGCATCATAACGATGCCTCTATGCACCGCGTTTGGTTGCTCGCATTGTATGTTGTCAGATAATTGCACGTTGTCTGGTTGCTTGCACCAAATATGATTAAGACTTAACAGCTACCCTAAGACACACTTCCATGGTGATTGCTGTGAACAATGATGAGGACACAAGCAACTAGTTCGCCGCGCCGCCGTCGGACTCGACGTTGAGGCCACCGCCCATTATCGCGGGCTCATCCGTGCAGAACGTCAGCCTCTTTGGGTCGACTGCATCAGCGGCCAGGCGGTCGTTGTTGATGCAGAGACGGTCGATCTCGGCGACATCGGCCTTGCACTCGGCCTCCTATATGGCCATGGCCTCGAAGCACTCCTTGGCTTGTGCTTGTGCCGAAGAGATGGGATTCCTCGGCCTACCAATGCGCCGTGTAGTTGCTTCCCAAAGTGAAGTTGTCGCCGTCGCCAATGGCCATGGGGTACCCGTATCCATTTGGTAGTGTTCCATGTAGTCTCCGCTGGCGACGACCTAAGCATTGTACTCTGGCGCCAGAGTATCGTTGGCGGAGGCATCCGACATGACCTGGTCGTCGAGCGGGCCGTGGCCGCCGGATACGTCCATTTTGCATCATGTTTTCCTACTGTTATTTATGATGTTTTTATGCACAATAATGCTTTTTGGAGTAATTCTAATGCCTTTTCTCTCATAATATGAAAGGTACACACAGAGGGAGAATTCCAGTAGATGGAAATCTGGACATGAAAAAGCTACGTCAGGCTACCTATTCTGCACAACTCCAAACAAGCTGAAACTTTATGGATATTTTTTATGGAATATATGAGGAATATTGGAGCCAATAAGTACTGGAGGGGGCCACCTTGGTGAGCACAAGACCCTGGTGGGTTCTGCTCTGTGCTCATCCAGGCCCACCTCCGGTGCGCATCTTCTGGTATATAAGTCATTTTGACCTAGAAAAAATAGAAGAGAGGACTTTTGGGACTGAGCGCCGCCGTCTCGAGGGGGAACTTGGGCAGGAGCACTTTTGCCCTTCGGCGAAGTGATTCCGCTGGGGGAACTTCCCTCACGGAGGGGGAAATCATCATCATCATCACCAACAATTCTCCCATCTTGGGGAGGGCAATCTCCATCAACATCTTCAACAGTACCATCTCATCTCAAACCCTAGTTCATCTCTTGTGTTCAATCTTTCTGCCAGAACTATAGATTGGTTCTTGTGGGTTACTAGTAGTGTTGATTACATCTTGTAGTTGATTAATATATGGTTTATTTGGTGGAAGATTATATGTTCAGATCCATTGTGTTATTTAATACCCCTCTGATCTTGAGCATGTTTATCACTTGTGAGTAGTTACTTTTGTTCTTGAGGTCACGAGAGAAATCACGTTGCAAGTAATCATGTGAAATTGATATGTGTTCGATATTTTGATAGTATGTATGTTGTGATTCCCTTAGTGGTGTCATGTGAATGTCGACTACATGACACTTCACCATATTTGGGCCTAAGGGAATGCATTGTGGAGTAGTTATTAGATGATGGGTTGTGAGAGTGACAGAAGCTTAAACCCTAGTTTATGCGCTATTCCGTAAGGGACCGATTGGATCCAAAAGTTTAATGCTATGGTTAGGATTTATCCTTAATACTTTTCTCGTAGTTGCGGATGATTGCGAGGGGGTTAATCATAAGTAGGAGGTTTGTTCAAGTAAGAACAACACCTAAGCACCGGTCCACCCACATATCAAATTATCAACGTAGCGAACATGAATTAAATCAACACGATGAAGTGACTAGATGAAATTCCCGTGTACCCTCAAGAAGGCTTTGCTTATTATAAGAGATCGTTTTGGCATGTCCTTTACTTCAAAAGGTTTGGGCAACCTTGCTGCACTTTTTTTACTATTATCATTACTCGCTCGTTACAAAATATCTTGCTATCAAACTACTTTGTTACTTACAATTTCAGCACTTGCAGACATTACCTTGCTGAAAACCACTTGTCATTTCCTTCTACTCCTCGTTGGGTTCAACACTCTTACTTATCGAAAAGAGATACAATTGATCCCCTATACTTGTGGGTCATCAAGGCTATTTTCTGGCGCCGTTGCCGGGGAGTGAAGCGCCTTCGGTAAGTGGAATTTGGTAAGGAAACATTTATATAGTGTGCTGAAATTTACTGTCACTTGTTACTATGGAAAACAATCCTTTGAGGGGTTTGTTCGGTGTACATTCACCTCGACCGGAACCACAATTAGCTACCCCTCAACCTACTGCACCTACTGAAAATATTGAATATGAAATTCCTTCGGGTATGATAGAACAACTGCTAGCTAATCCTTATGCACGAGATGGAACCGAACATCCTGATATGTACTTGATATATGTGGAACAAATTTTTGGATTGTTTAAGCTTGCGGATTTACCCGGAGATGATGTTAATAAGAAGGTTTTCCCTTTATCTTTGAAGGGAAAAGCATTGGCATGGTATAGGCTATACGATGATATTGGATCTTAGAGTTGGAATCGATTGAAATTGGAGTTCCACCAAAAAATTTATCATATGCATCTAGTTCATCGTGATCGGAATTACATATATAATTTTTGGCCCCGTGACGGAGAAAGTATCGCTCTATCTTGGGGAGGCTTAAGTCAATGTTATATTCATGCCCCAATCATGAGCTCTCAAGAGAAATTATTATCCAGAATTTTTATGCTCGGCTTTCTTGTGATGATCAATCCATGCTCGATGCTTCTTGTACTGGTTCTTTTATGAAGAAGACTATTGAATTCTGATGGGATCTTTTGGAAAGAATTAAATGCAACTTTGAAGATTGGGAACTTGATGAAGGTAAAGAGTCAGGTATTAAGCTTAAGTATGATTGTGTTAAATCTTTTATGAATACCGATGCTTTTCAAAAGTTTAGCACTAAATATGGACTTGACTCTAAGATAGTAGCCTCCTTTTGTGAATCCTTTATAATGTTGATCCAGTTGTTCCTACTACTTATATTGAGAAACCACATTTCCCTGTCAGGATAAAGGAACATGCTAAAGTTTCAACTGTGGTTAACAGAAGTTATATTAGAACACCTAAACCTGATGAACAAATCAAAGTAGAACCTAGTATTGCTATTGTTAAGGATCTCTTGGAAGAAAATGTAGATGGGCATGTTATTTACTTATGTAATGAAGCTACTAGAATTGTCAAACCTGATAGAACGGATAATCATAGACCCGTTGTTGGCATGCCCGTTGTATCAGTTATAATAGGAGAGCACTGTTATCATGGTTTATGTGACATAGGTGCTAGCATGAGTGCTATTCCCTTTACTTTATATCAAGAAATTATGTATGACATAGCACCTGGAGAGATAGAAGACATTGATGTTTTAAACTTGCTAATAGAGATATGATACGTCTCCAACATATCTATAATATATGAAGTATTCATGCCATGTTCACAAAAAAATTATATGGTTTTGGTATGATTTGCATGGAACTAACCCGGACTGACGCTGTTTTCAGTAGAACTACCTTGGTGTTGTTTTTTGTGCAGAAATGAAAGTTCTCCAAATGGGCTGAAACTTTTTGATGATCTTTTAGAACAAAAGAGACCCCCGAAGCTTCGTGGGAGGGCTAGAAGAGCCACGAGGAGGGCACAACCCACCAGGGCGCGCCTGGTGGGCCTGGCTTGCCCTGGTGGTTTGTGCTCACCTCGAGGCCCATCTTATCATGAAACCAACGCCAAAAAATACTATAAATAGAGAAACCATCGGAAGTTAACCTAGATCAGAAGTTCCACCGCCGCAAGGCTCCGTAGCCACCGAAAACCAACCTAGACCTGTTCTGGTACCCTGTCGGAGGGGGGAATCATCTCTGATGGCCATCTTCATCATCCTGGCGGCCACCATGATTAGGAGGGAGTAGTCCACCCTCAGGGCTGAGGGTTTGTACTAGTAGCTACGCATTTAATCTCTCTCTCTCTCTGTCTCTCGTGATCTATATCATGGGCCTTGTTAATGTAGTCGAATCATATGATGTTTCTCCCCTCCATACTCTTGTTGTGATGAATTGAATCTTTACCCTTTGAAGTTTTGTCTTGTCAGATTGAATGTTCAGATATGAGAACACATGATGTATGACTTGCGGTATGAATACTTGAGGTGACAATGGGGTATCATATTGATTCACTTGATGTATGTTATGGCACTCAACTTGCGGATTCCCGAGGTGACATTGGGGTAATTTATGCATAGGGGTTGATGAATGTTTTTATTATCTATTCTCGAATAGAAACTTTGGGGTCTCCTTGTAGTTGTTTGTGTTGGATTGAGTATTATGAATATGAATTTTCTTTGGTGTTATTTTAGTATGAACTCTAGGATAGATCGAATGAAAAGAATAGCTTTGTGTTATTTTAGTACGAACTCTTGAATAGATCAAACGGAAAGAATAGCTTTGAGGTGGTTTCGTACCCTACAAACAATTTCTTTCTTTTGTTCTCCGCTAATAGGAACTCGGGAGTGATTCTTTATTGCACTTTGAGGGATAATCATATGATCCAACTATGTTAGCATTGTTGAGAGATTGTACTAGTGAAAGTACAGACCCTAGGCCTCATTTTCAAGCATTGCAATACCGTTTTTGTGGTCGTTTACTATTTTCTACCTTGCTGTTTTTAGTTATTCAGATTATAAAAATATATTGGTACCATAAATATTACACTTTTATCACCATTTCTTCACCGAACTAGTGCACCTATACAATTTGCCATTGTATTGGGTGTATTGGGGACACAAGAGATTTCTTGTATTTGGTTGCAGGGTCGTTTGAGAGAGACCATCTTCATCCTACACCTCTCATGGATTGATAAACCTTAGGTCATCCACTTGAGGGAAAATTGCTATTGTCCTACAAAACTCTACGCTTGGAGGCCCAACACGTGTCTACAATAATAAAGTTGCGTAGTAGACATCAAGCTCTTTTCTGGCGCCGTTGCCGGGGAAGTGAGTGCTTGAAGGTATATCTTTAGATCTTGCAATTGAATCTTTTAGTTTCTTGTTTTATCACTAGTTTGTTTTATAAAAGAAAACTACAAAAATGGAATTGAGGTTGCATCATATTATTGATCATCTTTATAATATCTTTCTTGAAAATGATGGATTAGAAAATTGTGCCCAATTGTTAGAAGAAGAAGTCAATAAAATGTTTGGCACAAAATATTTGAATGATGAGCATGATTGCAATGTTGTTAGTATAAATTCTTTGAATATCCAAATTGCTAATGATGATTGCACAAGTCATGACAAAAATGTTTCTTATAAGCATGTCAATTTTTGCGGAGTGAATTGGGAATGCATTTGCACACCAAAAAGGGAAGATAGATTTTGTAAGAAGCATAAATACTTGGAAATGAAAAGGTTGCAAGCGAGGCTAGATGATTGTGCTGAAAGATGTAATTTTTTCGCCATCCTTGTGAACTTTGCAATGGACATGGTCATTTAAATCTCCAACGCAAATTGTTTCATGATCAAATCGTGTCTAAAAATTGTGATAAATTGATTTCCCTTGAGCATCGTAAAGAGCTTAGTCTTATTTTGGGGTATGAACAAATGAAACATATAACTAAGGGTTTTCCAAAGAGAGAAGTGCATATTTCAACCCCGAACTCTTGCCCTGGTCTAATATACAACCCCGAACTCCAATACCGTCTAAATTACAACCCCCAACTCTCAAAACTGGCTAGGATTCAACCCTCCCCTCTCTGTTGACCGGTTTTGACCAGTCAACGGGTCCAGTCAGCATGCCACATCAGCATTATTTTTAAAAAGCTGTAAAATAAAAAAAAATCCAGGAAAAGAAATAAAAAAAATCAAATTTCCGGGAAAAAAAGAGGGAAAATAAATAAAATCGAATTTCTGAAAAACAAAATTATCAATATTTCCATGAAAACCAAAAAATACTTAAAATAAAAAAATCCAAGGGAAAAAATTCAAATTCCCAAGAAAATTATATTAAAACTGTAAAATAGGAAAAAAAATTCTAAAAAAGTAATTTCCAAACAAGTTCAACTTTTTTATTTTTTTCCCGAAAATTACAGAAAAAGTTTCCGAATATTTTTCACAATTTTTTTTCAGAAATTTGTTTTTTTTCCCTGATTTTTTCTCGATCTTACAGATTTTTATTTATATTTTTCTTGAATTTTTGATTTTTTCCGACATGGCATGCTGATTGGACCTGTTGGTCAAAACTGGTCACCCCTGGTCAAAACCGGTCAACAAGGAGGGGAGGGTTGAATCCTGACTGGTTTTGAGAGTTGAGGGTGGTAGTTTAGATGGTATTCAAGTTCGGGGTTGTAAATTAGACTAGGGCAAGAGTTCAGGGTTGAAAAATGCACTTCTCTCTTTTCCAAATCCCGAGAGATTTCTTGATTTTGATCTAGAGGAAATTTATATGTTTTGTGTGGTAAATTGCATTGAGAATCCTTATATTGCCAACTATCTAAAGACAATAAAACAAATAGAATATGAAGAGATTACTAATGAAAGGGGAAATATTTCCCAATACCCTCCTAGTGTTTATTATGATGAATTAGGTAACGAGGAGGAGCTTCCTATCCAATCAATCTCTTCAACAAGAATCTTGAAAGAATTAATTAAACCCACACATGATGTGGTGAAGAAGAAGAAAAGAAGAAATAATAAAGGTAAAAAGGTATCTCTCCCAAATAATTTTGCTCCTATCACCATTGTGCCTCATGAAAGTGAATCAAATATGTTGATGAAGGATGATGACATTGAGTATGATTTTGTGATACCTACTACTTGTTGTAATGATTATGATTGCGAAGACAATGATATCCATTATGATCTTGAAAATATTTTTAGCACTTGTTTGGAACAATATGATAATAATGTTTGCAATACTATTGGTGCCATTCATGCTATTGATAAGGATGATTTTGATGATATGCAAAACCACAAGCTTGGGGATGCTATGTTTAATGAGTATGATATGTTTGAAGATTTATTTGCTGGAAATAATGCTTGTCCTAAGCTTGGGGATGCTTTGCTTAATGAATATGATCCTTTGATTCCTTCTACTTTCGATAAGAAAATGTATTATGATGATAGTATGCTTCCTATTTATGATGATTACATTGATGAAAGTGGGTTTGGAAGAGTGTCAACTCTAGGTAGTAGTGATCCCACTATTTTGGAGGGTGTTAAATCTTATTAAAATATTGATGAAAATGGATTTGGAGAGGTCATGACTTTATTTGGTGATACATCCACTATTTTGGAATAGGTTTCAATTGACTATGACAATAGAGTTGCTATCTATGATGATTATTATGATGACATGTATGCCATAAAGAGTGATAAATCTTCTATGCTTGTGCATCATAAAAAGAGTGTTGTATGTGATAGTTATATTGTTGAATCCATTCATGATGTTTCTGAAAATTATTACGAGGAAGGAACTTATGCTCTTACATATCTCAATAATATCAAGTTTCTTCTCTATGTGTTGATTTCTTTCAAGTTGCACTTGTTTTGTCTTCCTATGCTAGTTGATTCTGGTTCCCATAAGTTGTTTGCTCACAAAATCTCTATGCATAGGAAGTTGGCTAGACCTAAATGTGCTAGTCATATGCTTCATGATGCTCTCTTCATTTTTCAATTCTTATCTTTTATGCGAGCATCATTGAATCATCATGCCTAGCTTAAAAGACATAAAAGAAAAGCGTTTGTTGGGAGAGAACCCAGCACTTTTACCTACTGTTTTTGTATGTTCACATGATTATGCTACTGTAGTAATCATGTTTTATTTCTTTTGTTTCAATAAAGTGCCAAGTAAAGCCTTTAGGATCTTGTTGGGTGATAGTTGCTTTGATCTTGCTGAAAAGCAGAAACTTATGCGATCACCAAAATAATTCTTATTTTTAACAGAAGAGTGCTTTTGAGTTGATTCTTTCTGTAGAAGTTTAATATACAAATTTATCACGTGGTCCTAATTTTTCATAATTTTGGAATAGCATAAATATGGTTTGAGTACAGATTACTTCAGACTGTTCTGTTTTTGACAGATTTTGTTTTCAATGCATAGTTTGCTTGTTTCCTAGTTTCTATGACTTATATTGCTCAATATAAATTGTGGCAACGATATGCTACAGTAGGCATTGTGTGTAAACAATTATGAATATTGTCTTTGACAATACCAAAAGTGGAATGGTTTGCTCTTTATCATACTAACCTATCTCACAAAGTTCCGTTAAGTTTTGTGTGATTGAAGTTTTCGAGTTTTGGGTGAGAATCTATATGAGGAGAATAAGGAATGACAAGACCCTAATCTTAGGGATTCCCAAGGCACCCCAAGTTAATATCTAAGTAAGATCCAAGCAACTAAGCTTGGGGATGCCCCGGAAGGCATCCCCTCTTCCGTCTCCAACTTTATCGGTAAACTCACTTGGAGCTATATTTTCATTCATCACATGATATGAGTTTTACTTGGAGCATCAATTTATTTTGTTAGGATTTTCTTGCTGTTATTTAGAATAATGTTTTGCATCTTTTATTTCAATAAAAGTGGCAATGATAGCCTTTGTCATGCTTATTTTGCAAGTATACATGTTGCTGTTTGAAAACAGGAAATTTACCGCTTTTGCAAAAAAAATCCCTAGAAAAGTCAGAATGTGATAAAATGTTCAAACTTTTAGAAAAATGACCTCTGATAAATTTTCTACACTATGGTAAGTTTTCATAACTTTTCGAGTTAAGGAAGTATTGATACTCTTGCATTCTTTAAAAGACTATACTGTTTTGGCGGACTGCTGTTATGTTTGCATTGTTAGCATATGTTTGCTTGTTTAATGATTCTATTTGAGGATAGGAGTATTCAATATGCATAGGAATTTAGTGTGAAATGTTTAATAATAATTTTAGTGATTTGCTACAGTAGAGTATGATAAGGCTTTTGCATTGGTTTATACTAACATATCTCACGAGTTCTTGTTGAGTTTTGTGTGGATGAAGTTTTTGAGATTTAGGAAAACTTTGATATGATAAGAATTAAGGAGACATAAAAGCTCAAGCTTGGGGGTGCCCAAGGCTTCCCAAGATAATGTTTCAAGAAGTCTCAAGCATCTAAGCTTGGGGATGCCCCGGTAGGCATCCCGCCTTTCTTCTTCAACAATTATCGGTTTGTATCGGTTGAGCCTAAGTTTTTGCTTCTTCACATGATGTGTGCTATTCTTGGAATATCATTTTATTTTTTTGCTTGCTATTTTAATAAAATACTTAGATCTGAAAGTTTTTAAATAAAAGAGAGTCCTCAAATATTTGCCAGGGAGGCTAAGTGAGCGGCACTCACATCCCGTCAACGAAGCTCTTTTCTATGGAATTGCTCTAGTGCTTCACTTATATCTTTTTGAGCATGGTGTGCTTTAGTATTTTTGAATAAATTCTCTCTTGCTTCACTTCAATTAATTTGAGATAAATAAATATTATGCTCATGATCTTCACTTATATGTTTTTGGAGTAGCTTGTCTTTCATGAAGCGCATCCAAAAAGATATAAATGAAGATCATGAGCATAATATTTATTTCTCTCAAATTAATTTAAGTGACGCAAGAGAGAATTTGTCCAAAAATACTAAAGAACACCATGCTCAAAAATATATAAGTGAAGCACTAGATCAATTCCATAAGAAAGAGCTTCATTAACGGGATGTGAATGCCGCTTACCTAGCCTCCCTGGCAACTATTTGAGGACTCTATTTTATTTAAAAACTTTCAGATCTAAGTATTTTATTAAAACAACAAGAAAAATGAAAATAAAATGACATTCAAAGAATAGCACACATCATGTGAAGAAGCAAAAACTTAGGCTCAACCGGTACTAACCGATAACTGTTGATGAAGAAAGGTGGGATGCCTACCGGGGCATCCCCAAGCTTAGATGCTTGAGAATTTTTGGAATATTATCTTGGGATGCCTTGGGAATCCCCAAGCTTGAGATTTTGTGTCTCCTTAATTCCTAAATCTTAAAAGCTTCATCCACACAAAACTCAACAAGAACTCATGAGATATGTTAGTATAAACCAATGCAAAAACATTATCATTCTATACTGTAGCAAATCACTAAAATTATTATTCAACATTGCATACTAAATGCCTCTGCATATTTAATACTCCTATACTCAAATAGAACCATTAAACAAGCAAACATATGCAAACAATGCAAACATAACAGCAATCTGCCAAAACGGTATAGTTTGTAAAGAATGCAAGAGTATCAATACTTCCCTAACTCCAAAAGTTATCAAAATTTACCACACTATAGAAAATTTATGAGAGCTTACTTTTCAAAAAAATTCAACATTTTATCACATTTGGAATTTTCTAGGGAATTTTTGCAACAGCGGTAAACTTTCTGCTTTCAAACAGCAACATGTATACTTGCAAAATAAGCATGGGAAAGGCTATCATTGCCACTTTTATTGAAATAAAAGATGCAAAAAATTATTCTAAATAACATCAAGAAAATTATAACAAAATAAAATGATGCTCCAAGCAAAACACATATCATGTGACGAATGAAAACATAGCTCCAAGTGAGGTTACCGATAATATTGGAGACGAAAGAGGGGATGCCTTCTGGGACATCCCCAAGCTTAGTTGCTTGGATATTCCTTCAATATTACCTTGGGGTGCCTTGGGCATCCCCAGTCTTAGGGTCTTGTCACTCCTTATTCTCCTCATATCGACATCTCACCCAAAATTTGAAAACTTCAATCACCCAAAACATAACGGAACTTTGTGAGATAGGTTAGTATGATAAAGAGCAAACCATTTCACTTTGGTACTGTCAAAGACAAGATTCATAATTGTTTCCACACAATGCCTAATGTAGCATATAATTTCTACAATTTATATTGAGCAATATAAACCATAGAAACTAAAAAACAAGCAAACTATGCATTGAAAATATAATCTGCAAAAATAGAACAATCTAGTAATCTGTACTCCAACCATACTTCTACTACTCCAAAAATTCTGAAAAAATATTAAAACCTGGGAAATTTGTCTATTAATCTTCTGCAAAAAGAATAAGCATTTTATATTTCTTCTGTTAAAAATGAGAGTTGTTTTCCTGAGCACAGAAGTTTCTATTTTTCAGCAAGATCAAATCAACTATCACCGTAAGCCATCCCAAAGGTCTTACTTGGCACTTTATTGAAACAAAAGCTATAAAACATTATTACCATAGTACCCTAATCACGTTAACACACAAAAACAGTAGGTAAAAGTGTTGGGTTGTCTCCCAACAAGAGCTTTTCTTTAATGCCTTTTAGCTAGGCATGATGATTTCAATGATGCTCACATAAAAGATAAGAATTGAAACATAAAGAGAGCATCATGAATCATAAGTTCCTCTCTCAAAATAATTTTCAGTAGCATCATGAATAGATTCATCAATATAACCATCTCATAAAGCATTATTTTCATGATCCAAAAGCATAGAAAATTTATTACTCTCCATATAAGCAATTTTATTCTCATTCATAATAGTGGGAGTATCATAGGAAACTTGAATACTATAAAATGTTCCCACATTAAAAGAGTAATGTTCAGTAAAAAGATACTCAAAATTAGAACAATAATTATCACTACTTTTTTAACATAAGTATCAGCACAATAATCATCATAAGTGGGAGGCATGCAATCATCATAGAGAATTTGATTATTCAAAGTAAGGGGACGAAAAAGATCATATTCATTAAGCATAGCATCCACAAGCATGGGACAAACATTATTGCAGCAGGTAAATTCTCAAACATGTCATTCTCATCAAACATAGCATCCCTAATCTTGTGGCTTGGCATATCATAAGCATAATCATTATCATCATTAATAGTATGAATAGCACCAACGGTATAACAATTGATATCATCATAATTTCCCAAGTTGGTGCCAAAAAGATTTCCAAGATTATAAAAAGTATCATTATCTTCCCGATTATAATCATCACAACAAGCAATAGGCATAACAAAGTCATCATCAAGTGCATCATCTTCCACAATTATTTTTGATTCATTTTCATGAGGCACAACAATAATAGGAGCAACATTATTTGGGAGAGATACCTTTTTACCTCTATTATTTCTTATTTTCTTCTTCTTCACCACATCATGTGTGGTTTTAATTAATCTTTTCAAGCTTCTTATTGATGAGATTGGTTGGATAGGAAGCTCTCCCTCGTTACTTGATTCATCATAATAAACACTAGGAGGGTATTGGGAAATATTCTCCCTTTCATTAGTACTCTCTTCATATTCTATTTGTTTTCTTGACTTTAGATAGTTGGCAATATAAGGATTCTCAATGCAATTTACCGCACAAAACATATAATTTCCTCTAGATCAAAATCAAGAAATCTCTCGAGATAAAATTTTGGAATACCCTTAGTTATACGTTTCATTTTTTCATACCCCAATAGAAGACTAGGCTCTTTATGATGCTCAAGGGTAATCAAGTTATCACAATTTTTGGACACGATTTGATCATGAAAGAATTTGCATTGGAGATTTAAATGACCACGTTCATTGCAAAGTTCACAAGGATGGTGAAAAAAAATCTTTCAGCACAATCATCTAGCCTCTCTTGCATCTTTTTCGTTTCTAAATATTTATGGTTCTTACAAAATCTATCTTCCCTTTTTAGTGTGCAAATGCACTCCCAATTCACTCCACTAAAATTGACATGCTTATAAGAAACAGTTTTCTCATGACTAGTGCAATAATAATTAGCATTTTGGATATTCAAAAAATTCATACTAACAACATTGCAATCATGCTCATCATTCAAATATTTTGTGCCAAACATTTTATTGACTTCTTCTTCTAACAATTGAGCACAATTTTCCGAACCATCATTTTCAAGAAAGATATTATAAAGATGATCAATAATATGATGCAACCTCAATTCCATTTTTTATGTAGTTTTGTTTTATAAACCAAACTAGTGATAAAACTAGAAAATAAAAGATTCAATTGCAAGATCTAAAGATACACCTTCAAGCACTCACCTCCCCGACAATGGTGCCAAAAAAGAGCTTGGTGTCTACTATGCAACTTTATTCTTGTAGACTCGTGTTGGGCCTCCAAGCGCAGAGTTTTGTAGGACAGTAGCAAATTTCCCTCAAGTGGATGACCTAAGGTTTATCAATCCATGGGAGGTGTAGGATGAAGATGGTCTCTCTCAAACAACCCTGCAACCAAATACAAGAAATCTCTTGTGCCACCAACACACCTAATACAATGGAAAATTGTATAGGTGCACTAGTTCGGCGAAGAGATGGTGATAGAAGTGTAATATTGATGGTAGAAATATATTTTTATAATCAACGGCAAGGTAGAAAATAGTAAACGGGCACAAAAACGGTATTGCAATGCTTGAAAATGAGGCCAAGGGTCCGTACTTTCGCTAGTGCAATCTCTCAACAACGGTAATATAATTGGATCATATAATCGTTCCTCAACATGCAACGAAGAATCACTTCAAAGTTCCTATCTAGTGGAGAACATAAGACGGAATTTTTTGTAGGGTACGAAACCACCTCGAAGCTATTCTTTTCGATCAATCTATCCTAGAGTTCGTACTAAAATAACACGAAGCTATTCTTTATGATCGATCTAACCAAGATTTCGTACTAAAATAACACCAAAGCAAATTAAGATTCATAATATTCAATCCAACACAAAGAACTTCAAAGAGTGCCCCAAGATTTCTAGCAGAGAAACAAAGACAAGAACGTGCATCAACCCCTATGCATAGATTACCCCATTATCACCTCGGGAATCCACGAATTGAGTGCCAAAACATATATCATGTGAATCAATACGATACCCCATCGTCCCCACAAGTATTCAACTGCAAGACATATATCAAGTGCTCTCAAATCCATAAAAGTATTCAATCCGATAAAATGAAATCTCAAAGGGAAAGCTCAATTCATCACAATAAGATAGAGAGGGGAAAACATCATATGATTCGACTATATTAACAAAGCCCGCGATACATCAAGATCATGACATCTCAAGAACACGAGAGTGAGAGAGAGAGAGATTAAACACATAGCTACTGGTACAAACCCTCAGCCCTGAGGGTGGACTACTCCCTCCTCGTCGTGGTGGCCGCCGGGATGATGAAGATGGCCACCGGTGATGATTTCCCCCTCCGGTAGAGTGCAGGAATGGGGTTTAGATTGATTTTCAGTGGCTACAGAGCCTTGCGGCGGCGGAACTCCTGATCTCAGTTTTGTTCTGGAAGTTTGGGAATATATAAGAGGTGTTGGCGTCGAGAACAATTCAGGGGAGTCCACAAGGGGCCCAAAAGAGGTCGGGGGCGCGCCCTAGGGGGGTGCCCCCACCCTTGTGGTGGCCTTGGGATTCCTCTGGTGCATCTTCGGTACTCTATGGGCTTCTTTTGGTCCATAAACAATCGTCATAAAGTTTCAGGTCAATTGGATTCCATTTGATATTCCTTTCCTGCGAAACTCAAAAACAAGGAAAAAAATAGAAAATGGCACTGGGCTCTAGGTTAATAGGTTAGTCCCAAAAATCATATAAAATAGCATATAAATGCATATAAAACATCCAAGATGGATAATATAATAGCATGGAACAATAAAAGATTATAGATACATTGGAGACGTATCAATTCTTTGCCGGAAAACTCCTCTCCAAATGGGAAGGACCCTATGTTATTGAGGAAGTTTATCGGTCTGGAGCTTTCAAAATAAATAACACCGAAGGTACTAACTGTAAGTGCATCTAGTGCCCCTTAGTGATTTTGGTGTACTGCAGACTTATAGGTTAAGGGAGTAATGTGTTTGTGAGTGTACACAGGTCTATAAGTCTATGAGGAGTTCCTTATTTATGATGAAAGTCAACCCCTAAAAATGAATGTGTTCAGCTGAAGACTTTGGTTTTTTGAAGACTTTGAAAGTGAAGAAATTGGTGTGACTGTGAAGACTTGATATTCATGCGAGGAATATGAAGTGTGAAGACTTTTATTTTCGTAGTTTCATTTTCTCTTTCTTGAGTCATATGAAACGCCGTACTATTAAAGGGGGTCGAGGTAAAACTAAGGAAAAGTTTCCAAGTGATGCTCATCTCAAAATCCTACACCTACCCAATCCTTTCGAGTGAAGCCATTGGAAATCTCATACATCTTAGTCAATTTCTTCAGTGACAGAGATGAAGATCTTCTGGTCTTTGAGGAATTTGTTCTGACTGAAGAGTTAGGAATTCGCCGGTGCAGATTGCCTACAAGTGAGGAACATGATAGCCCTGGGGAATTTGATAGTCAAATTTCCGACCGTTGCTGTGCTATGCGCCGACACTCCCAAAATATTTACCCACCTAACCGTCATATCATTGAAAGGCATTTATGTCATATCATGTCGGGCTGCTCCCTAGGCTATAAATAGCTGCCCCTACAACCACTAGCTGGTTGGCTGCTCAGAGAGAAACTGACTGTAGCGATCCAACCTCAAACGGTCAAATCTCTGTGCATTAGTGTCATCCCTGGATCGGTAATGCTAACACACACAGTACTTGAAGGATTTATAACAGAGTTGCAATCACACACTTATTAAATACAGTATCTCATAAGAGAGTACTTATTACAATAATATGGCTGAAGGCCAACTAATAAGATAACACTAGAAGGCTTGGAAGATTAAGCGAGTCCATCAACTCCAATGGCATAGCTGAGTGCATGACAACAACCTAGCGCACCTTACTCTTAGTCTGAAAAGTCTGCAACATAATACGTTGAAGCCCGAAAACGGGTCAGCACATGGAATATGCTGGCAGAATAACACTGTAGAGCAATGAACATGTAACAGCTACAACTACATGCATATTTAGCCAGTGGAGGCTCTGTGGTTATTATGTTTTTGTGAAAAGCCAATTTTTCCCTACAACAAAGGAATAAAATTTATTTAACTATCATGGCAGTTGATACACATTGAGAATGGTAAACCCCATCTCAATCCCAATTAAAGTAATCATTAACCCCACAAGTTAATTAAATAAAGTGATGAGATCAACATAATAATTCAAGCACCAGATACTCAAGATGTCCATAACCGGGGACACGGCTAATCCTGATTAGTTTGTACACTCTGCAGAGGTTTGCGCACTTTTCCCCACAAGACTCGATCTCCTCCGTTGTATTTCTTGCACTGCATGATGTTTGAGAAACGGATGACCGAGACATAGTCTTTCAGAAGAGGTCCCCTTAACCGATAGATAGGCCGGTACACCTACAATCCCCTACATCTGCTAGTCCATCATGGAAAGGATTCACACAACTTACTCAACTATGCCAAATCCCATAATGGCTTGTGGCTGCACACGGAAGTTTCCAGCATGAATGATCTTATGATCCCTTTGAGCCTGGGTGGCGAACCATAGGATGATCACACGGATTCCCCGGGATCTCCTTGGACAGCACTGGATTGCCCCAGGTGCCCACGAACAATCCACCTAGATGTGTGTTAAAGTAGCCACCTTAAATAAACCCTTAGTTCATAATAATACTCACAATTGTCATGTATCACTCATACCAAACCACGTCTACTAGAATAGCATAGCAGTATAAGCATAACGTAGAAGTAACTCACAGGGTTTAAATAAAAAGGGAAATAGGTTCTACCTCAACTACTACTTCCCAATACCCACAAGTTATCAAATCCTAACCATGCAATGTTTGAGGATTGAAACTAATGCATAAAAATTGGGTAATGAAGAAGTATGATCAAAGTATTACTTTCCTTGCTGACGATCTGAAAACCCTAGTGACTCGTAGTAGCACGCTTCGCACTCCGGAAACTCTATTGCAAACATAATAGCATACATAAGCACTCAAGCAATGATGCAAAGGTAAAACTCAGATGATAAAATCCAAATTGAAAGTTCAACTGAAGAGCTTCGATTTGCAAAAAGAAACACTCAAATCGGAGCTATGAAACTCAAACTACGATCAAAAGAAGTTCGAATTAAAATCTGCTTGCAACCAAATTTTAAATTATCAAAATCATGTTCAAGTTGGTTAACTGGAAAGAGGGTTTCGAGACGAAGATTTTGGCGTTGGTTTCACTGGATTTGGACGAACGGTTAAAAATTTGAAAGGTTTGAAGATCAGGGGCTAAACTGCGATAAAAATAATCATGGATAGGTCCCTGGAGAAAATAAATCAGAAAAACAAAAATCTATCGGACAAATGTCCGCTAACAGAGACGAACAAATGAATTCGTTCGTTATAAGAACTAAACGAACGAACATTCGCAGAATAGATCTAACCGAAGAAAAACCGATGTATATAAAAAACCGAACTAGATCTAAACCGAAAAACAAACCGGCAGCGGTTTTCTTTTACCGATTTGCGGCGGCGAGTCAACGGCAGCGAGCGGCGGCTCCGGAGGCGGCGGCGGCATGCAGCGCGGCGTCGCCGGGCGGCGGTGCGGGGCGGCGTCAGCGGGGCGGTGGGGCGACGGCATGGCAGCGACGCGCGGCGGCGGCGGCGTGGCAAAGTGCGGCGGTGGTGGCGGCGGGGGTGGCGGCGGGGCCTCGGCCTTTAAAGACCGGGGGCTGGCGGTGGCTTGGGCAAGGGGGCGGGGCGCTCGTGTCCACCTCGAACACGGCGGCGGCGCGGTGAACCTCGAGACTCCCGTCCCGAGTCGGCGGAGAGGTGACGCGGCTGGGCCGGCCTGCTCGGCTGGGCCTTTGGCCCAGTCGGGCGGCAAAGAGTTTTTTTAAATAAATTCCGCCGAAGAAAAATCCTAAATAAGTATATATAAAAAATTCAAAAAATGCCAAAAACAATTTTCGCCGTCTAAATAAAATATTTAGAACAAAGTGAACATTTATCTGGCCTAAAAATGCATATTTTTCTAATTCACATAAAACCTCGAATATAAATCTGAATAAAATATTTATTTGATTTTAAAATCTTCCTTCGAATATTCCTCTTATTTTGGAGAAGCCATTTTATCTCCACTCTTTTATTTTTATATTGGAAATATTTCGGAGAGAAAAATTATTAAAATAAAAAATGACCCTCTTTTCAAATTTGATAAAATTCAAATATGAAATTAAACGAAACCTCCAACTCTCTCCTTGGGTCCTTGATTTGCTTATGATTTCTAGGATCACACCAAAATGCAAATAAAATATGATATGCATATGATGACCTAGGTATAACATCCAAATTGAAAATTGGGATGTTACAAACCTACCCCCCTTAAGATGAATCTCGCCCTCGAGATTCGGGTTGGCTAGAAAATAGGTGTGGGTGGTCTTTCCGTAGATCTTCCTCTCGTTCCTAGGTGGCTTCATCCTCAGTATGGTAGCTCCACTGAACTTTGCAAAACTTGGTAACCTTGCTGCACGTAACCCGGCTGGCAAACTCGAGAATCTTGATGGGTTTCTCCTCGTAGGTCAGATCACTATCCAACTGAATTGCTTCCAGGGGCACTGTATCTCTCAGAGGAATATCGACCATCTCAGCATGACACTTCTTCAACTGGGAAATGTGAAACACATCATGAACTCCTGACAATCCTTTGGGTAATTCCAACTTGTAGGCAACCTCTCCCCTACGTTCCAAAACTCGATACGGTCCTACAAATCTAGGGGCTAACTTTCCCTTAACTCCAAAATGTTTAACTCCTCACAGAGGTGACACACGAAGATATGCTCGGTCTCCAATCTCATAGAATATCTCCTTGCGTTTAGTATCTGCATAACTCTTCTGTCTAGACTGAGCTACCTTTAGTCTGTCTCTAATCAACTTAACCTTCTCTTCGGACTCTTTGATCAAATCCGGTCCAAACAACTGACGGTCTCTAACTACATCCCACATTAACGGTGTCCAGCATCTTCTTCCATAGAAGGCATCGAAAGGAGCGATCTTCAAACTAGCCTAATAACTGTTGTTTTATGAGAACTCAGCGTAAGGCAAATTATCATCCCAACTAGATCCATAATCTAGCGCACAAGCTCTCAACATGTCCTCCAGAATCTGATTGACTCTCTTTGTCTGTCCTTCTGTTTGCGGATGAAAGGTTGTAATGAACTCTAGCCTGGTACCCAAAGTCTCATGCAGCTGATTCCAAAACTTCGAGGTAAATTGTGTCCCTCTATCTGATACGATGGTCCCCGGAACTCCATGAAGATATACAATCCTGGTCATATATATTTTGGCCAACTTCGCGCTTGTATAGGTGGTTTTCAGTGGGATAAAGTGAGCTATCTTTGTCAAACGATCAACTACTACCCAGATTGAATCGTATCCCGATCGGGTCCTGCGCAAACCGGTGATGAAATCCATGCCAAGCTTGTCCCACTCCCATTTGAGTATCAGCATAGGCTGTAGTAATCCTGCTGGCTTCTGATGTTCTGCCTTCACTCTCTGACATACATCGCATACCGCTACATACTCTGCAATATCCTTCTTCATACCAGTCCACCAGAAATGTTCCTTCAAATCCAAATACATCTTGGTGTTTCCAGGGTGTATCGAGTATGGCGAATCATGAGCTTCCTGAAGTGTTAACTTCCTGATCTACGCATTATGGGGCACATATATATGATCCTCAAACCATAAGGTCTCGTGCTCATCCCCACGAAAACCCTTGACTTTTCCTTTGCTCATTTTCTCCTTTATCTCAGCGATTTCCTTATCATTCTCCTGAGCTTCTCGAATCTTCCCCAATAATGTAGACTAAACCTCCATTGTTGGGACAAAACCTTGTGGAACTATCTCCAAATGAAGTTCCTTGAGATCGTCAACTAACTCTTGCGGAAAACATCTTCTTATGAGGGTATTGGCATAACTCTTCCGGGTCAAGGCATCTGCTACGACATTGGCCTTTCCTGGGTGATAATGCAATTTCATATCATAATCCTTTATAAGCTCCAACCATCTCCTCTGCCTGAGATTCAGCTCCTTATACGTGAAAATGTACGTCAAACTCTTGTGATCCATGTACACATCACAATGGTTTCCAATAATAAAATGTCTCCAGGTCTTGAGCGCATGCACCACGGCTGCTAAGTCCAAATCATGCATGGCATAATTCAATTCATGCGGTCGAAATTGTCGTGAGGCATATGAAACAACTCTTCCGTCCTGCATAAGTACTCCTCCAAGTCCTAAGCGAGAAGCGTCGCAATACACTTGGAAATCCTTGCGTATATCCGGAAGAATCAGCACTGGGGCTGTAACTAAACGTTTCTTCAACTCCTGAAAACTGGACTCACATTCATCCGTCCATTTAAACTTGGTGTCCTTCTTCAACAAATCCGCCATAGGCTTTGCAATCTTGGAAAAATTCTCAATGAATCTTCGATAATATCCCGCAAGTCCTAGAAAACTGCGGATCTCCCCAACTGAGGTGGGAACCACTCATTTACAGATTGAACCTTGGTGGGGTCTACTGCTATACCTTCTCCTGATATAACACTTTCAAGAAATCTAACTTCCTTCAACCAAAACTCACACTTGCTAAACTTGGCATACAA
The DNA here is from genome assembly GCF_003073215.2 of Triticum urartu. Lineage (NCBI taxonomy): Eukaryota > Viridiplantae > Streptophyta > Magnoliopsida > Poales > Poaceae > Triticum > Triticum urartu. The sequence goes on from NC_053024.1 coordinate 424,080,033, forward strand.
CTAATGTTCCCTGAGCTTCTCGAGAACCCAGCGCAAGTGTTCCTTGTGCTCCTCTTCATTCTTCGAGTATACCAGAATATCATCAATGAACACCACTATAAACTTATCCAAAAACTCCATGAACACCTTATTCATCATACTCATGAAGTATGTAGGGGTGTTAGTCAATCCAAATGACATGACCGTGTACTCATATAGCCCGTACCTTGTGGTGAAAGCTGTCTTAGGTATATCCTTTTCTTGGATCTTCAGCTGGTGGTATCCTGATCGCAGATCGATCTTGGAGAATACTTTTGCTCCCTGCAACTGGTCAAACAAGTCATTGATCATCGGTAGTTGGTATTTGTTCTTGATTGTCACTTCGTTCAATGCACGATAATCAACAACTGTTCTCAAAGATCCATCCTTCTTCTCAACCAAGAGCACTGGGGCTCCCCACGGTGATGAACTTCGTCGAATGTAACCTTTCTCCAGTAGCTCCTTAATCTGCTTCTTAATTTCCTCCAGATCATTTGCGGGCATCCGATACGGTCTCTTTGACATCGGTCAGGTTCCTGGCAACAGCTCTATCAAAAATTCTATGTCTCGATCCGGCGGCATGCCTGGTAGTTCCTCTAGAAATACATTCGGGTAATCCTTCATAACAGGCACTTCCTCCTGAACAACTCCTGAGAGGGAATTCACTTGGGTCCTCTTCGGCGCATGACGTGACACATACTTAATCATTTTTCCCTCCGAGGTGGTGAGTAGAACTGACTTGCTGGTGCAATCGATGTTCCCTCCATACATCAATAGCCAATCCATGCCTAGTATCACATCCAACCCTTGTGACTCCAGAATTATTAAGTCTAAGGGGAAAACGTGCCTACCTATGGTCAATGGCATCTGAAAACATCCTTGGCTTGCCATATACTCCACTCCTAGCGAGCTTACTGACATAGGTGTCTTAAGAACTTTGGTGGGAAACTTATACTTATCCACAAACCCCATCGAAATGTATGAATGCGATGCACCAGTATCGAAAAGAATGATTGCAGTAAATGACTTAACCAAAAACTTACCTATAACTGCATCTGGCTGCTCTTCAACCTCCTCCATGTTAACGTGGTTCACATGTTATCGGTGTCAAAACCGGCGGATCTCAGGTAGGGGGTCCCAAAATGTGCATCTAAGGTCGATGGTAACAGGAGACAGGGGACACAATGTTTATCCAGGTTCGGGCCCTCTCTATGGAGGTAATACCCTACTTCCTGCTTGATTGATCTTGATGAATATGAGTATTACAAGAGTTGATCTACCACGAGATCGTAATGGCTAAACCCTAGAAGTCTAGCCTGTATGACTATGATTGTGATTGTATCTCGATCCGGACTAAGCCCTCCGGTTTATATAGACACCGGAGGGGACTAGGGTTGTACAAGTTCAGTTACAGAGAAAGGAATCTTCATATTTGGTCGCCAAGCTTGCCTTCCACACCAAGGAGAGTCCCATCCGGACACAGGAGAGAGTCTTCGGTCTTGTTTCTTCACAGCCCATTAGTCCGGCCCATGTCCAACAGGCCGGAGGCCCGAGGACCCCTTAGTCCATGACTCCCTCAGTAGCCCTTGAACCAGGCTTCAATGACGAGGTGTCCGGCGCGCAGATTGTCTTCAGCATTGCGAGGAGGGTTTCCCTTTCCGAGTACTTCAGGATAGTCTTCGGACGAAACGACAGTGTTCGGACCTGCAACACAAGTACCACAGCCGTAGAGAGTATAGTATTTCACGAGTCCAATCTGCTGATAATTTTTATAACGTGACATCATGCTTGCCCGGTTATTTATTTCGAACCATTTCCTATCCCGCCGTTCCACGTCTCAAGGCGTGGTTGTTATCGGCATGTGCCGCCGAAGAAGAGATCGTGTCCCCTTATTGCGGGATTCTCATCAATACGAGTGTGGGTAACCCAACCGTTCTGTTGGAAAGATTCCTTAGGAATAGGCAGGTCTTCAGGCTCAGGAGGAGGCGTTCAATAGCTGGTGCCTTTATAAAGTAACCAAGGGCCGTCTTTTTACGCCAAACCTCTCCTCAGCCTGTCCAACCTCGAGTTCTTGCACCCAAGGTTCGACTTCATTGCTCCCAGCTTCCCTATCATGTCCGGACCCAGCCCTCAAGGTCAATGGGTGGCTTCCTCCATTACATAGGAGGATATTGCAAAGCTTCGGGCGGCCAGATACCTGACTGCAGAGATCCCCCACAGGCTTCCTACTCAAGGACAGGTTATTCCGACCCCCAGATCCAGCGAGAGGGCGTATTCATCTCTCACTTCCTTCGAGGGCTAGGGTTCGCTCTCCACCCCTTTGTCCGGGGGATAAGGTTTTATTACGGACTAGATTTTCATGATCTAACTCCGGATTCTCTCCTCCATGTCTCGGCGTTTATCATCACGTGCAGGGCCTTCCTCCGAATCCCCCCACACTTCGGCCTATGGCTCAAGACCTTTAGTATGAAGCCGAAGGTAGTCGACGGGGAACATGCGGAGTGTGGCGGTGCTATAGTAAGCAAGCTTACCAACACTCTCTGGCCAAAGGGCTCTTTCACCAAAACTTCCAACCAATGGCAGCGAGAGCGGTTTTACATCATGGAACCCCGTAGTACCAAGTGGGCAGCTAGACCTGCGTTCCGTTCCGGCCCTCCATTGCATCTTGCATCCTTGATCAATAAGGGGCTGGACTGGGGATCAGTTGATGAGGTGCAGACTCTACAGAGCCGCATCCGAACCCTCCTTTTGAAGGACATCGATCTTGTCGACGTGATTCAAGTAATGTTAGTGCGCCGAACTCTGCCATGCCAGCGTAGGCCTCTCCGCATGTGGGAGTTTAATCCGAAAGGACCACGAACCCTCCAACACTTCTTCTGCATTACGCACAAAGGGATGTGGAAGTTGTTTTTCGGGAAACAAAAACATTGGCCAGACACCACTGAGGACGCCGGCCTCGACTTAAACCGTCCAGATACCCCGGTAAGCACTTGACTTCCGAACACTTTCTATTTAAGTATGCCATAATACGTTCGTGGCTAGATAAATAAAGCGGAACTATCCTCTTCTAGGGCTGGATAAATAAAGCGGAACTAATTAGGTGTTCGGCCCCCCTTCTCGAAGGCTCAGTGGATCCCGTGTTAACAAGGATGCTGGCCCCGGCTCCATACCAGATGCCTGTGAAGGAGAGCTAGGCGGAGAGTGGGAGGACCAAAGATGGCCTCCATCCCGAAGGTATATCAGACATTATGGCCGGGGGAATCAAGATTCCATCGTCTGAAGACAAAAATGAAGGGGAAGTCAATGTCTCTTCCAACCATTGAAAGAAAAGGGCCGCCTCCGAAGATTGGGAGGAAAAGGCTCTTAAGCGAGGCAAGATGCCTCTGTCGGGTGGCTCAAGATTCCATCGTCTGAAGACAAAAATGAAGGGGAAGTCAACATTTCTTCCAACCATGGAAAGAAAAGGGCCGCCTCCAAAGATTGGGAGGAAAAGGCTCTTAAGCAAGGCAAGATGCCTCTGTCGGGTGGCTCGGGCTTGGAGGATGACATCACCGCGCAGTCTCATGACGAGGACAAGCCTCAGGCCAAATCGTAAGTGAACAAGGGTGTTTTAAACATGTCCCATTCCTTTCTTGTAACGTCTAGAATATATGTTTTTTGCAGTTCGGCATGTAGTCTTCTTCAACAATCCTCTTCCTCGGGGGACCTTCTCCCGGAGATGATGGAAAGTGAGACGCCTCCACCGGTCTCCTCTCCGAATAGGGCGGACAACTTCGAGGTGTCGTCATGGAGGGTCTCCCCCGATCAACAAGTGGTGCAAGGGATGACGAAGAGACTACCCGAAGGTGATACTTCGGTGGCCTAGGGTCTGGAGACCAACAATGGAGGTCCCGAGCAGTCCGGTCTATAGTCGGATGCGAATAAATGAATTCCTTCAAAGGGAGGCCGTACTCCTTCAGCAGATTCCAGAGACCTAGAAGCACCGGATATATTGACGAACATGCTATCGCAAGCGTCCGTCTCAGAGGAACATCGTGCCTTGATGGGCACAATGGTTGAAAAGGTCCTGTCCGCGAAAAGCGGATTGAATGAGGCCTTCGTGGGCCTGCTAAGAGGCTTTGAGGTTTGTACTGTAACATGTGCGATTGTGTTTTATTCACAAAATACACCCGTGTATAGATAGTAGCCCCTGAGACTCTGATTGGCTTCCCGAGGGAGGCGATCAGAGGATCAAAAGATATGCCCAAGAAATAATCTGATTAATTGGAACATAGGCTGTGACCTCCCCGATAACTACCCGGACTACAGAAGTTGCGGATTTGCAACACAAGATTGATGGGGCGGATAATGATATCACGCTTATCAACAGGCGACTTGACGAGGCGCAAGGTATGTTTTTGGGGCAGCCATACTATGCACGTGTTTACATTATATGCACGACGCGAAGAATTGTGTAATAAGATGTACATATGTACAGATGGTGCTGCCACAGTCGAGGTCATTCGAGCTGAGCTAGCCCGGGCCAAAGAGCAGGCCCGGATTAGTAATGCGGCTGCTGAAAAGGCATCTGCTGAGTTAAAGGCCGAACAAGCTGCTCGAAACCAATACGAGGAGAAAATATCCTCGATGACGCTTGAACTAAAGGAGGCCTCTAGCCGCTGCGGATTTCTCGAGAAGAATAATAAAGCCAGAACAGCTGATCTTGACAAGGCCTTACAAGAGGCAAGAGAAGCCTGGTCTGAATCTAGAGCAGCCCGGGAGGAGATCCGGCAAGCTGGGGAGATCGCAGCTGGTAAGCCCTTTTTATTGCAAACTAAGTTTGGCGATCCAAATTATGCCCCGCTTAATCAAGTGTGGAGTTCTCCAGATGCTTTATTGGATTTGCTGAAGAGTGCTTCCGATGCACACAGTTTTACCAAGCGTAAGAAGGGTATGCAACAGAGAAGCTTTTCTGGTCGCAATTTGGTGCGTTAAAGCGCCCACTGTTGCTAAACGAACAGATGACCCAATGGGCAGAACTGCACTGGATATCCGGCGCTGCCATGAAAGATGTCATAATTCGGCTGTGGCCGGCCGAGCCGATTCGGGATAGTTATTCTAGTTTGGTGCGGCGACTTGCTACCACGGTGTTGTGCATCGACGTCGTTAAGTGATCAACGTGCATTGAAGGTTCACGGATGGCCTTTGCCCATGTGAAAAGATACCACACGAAGATGAAGGCCATCGATGTTGCAGCGAAGAGTCCACCCAAAGTCAAGGACCATCACGCACCCGAGCATTATTTCAAAGGTGGCTTAGAGGCTGCCCGGTTGATAGAGGGTCAGTGCTCGAAAGATATGATATTTGAGTGAGATGTATTGACATTGTGAAAAATAGTATTATGAAATAAGAAAGTTTATTTTAGAGTTGCTTAAAAGCTTTGAATCCTCATGTGCGGTCGTTTTTATATAATTTGAAAGATTTCCAGTCGTCGGCTTCTGCCCCCTCGTAGGAAATACGGGGGTGTTCGAAAAAGCAATTGATCATGCTTAACCCAACGTCTTGGTCCAAAAAGGAGGTGTCAATGTGGTGAACTAGACAATCAGACTATAGGGCGTTAACACTTTCACTTAGCCATAGGAGTTTTATGGTGGATCTACGATATAGACCCTGTTATGTATGTAGTTATCCCAATGTGGTGCGTTACATGTATGACCCGAAAGATGGTCCTTCGTGTAATACGAGGGAATCGCAAAAGATCCTGTTAAGTCGTCGAGCGGTTGACCAGCTCTCGCTGCATCATGGCATTCAGTTTTCGGCTTTCTCTACTGAGGTGCTTGACCAGATGAACTGAAAACACAATCGCAGTAGTTCTTCCTTTACTACCCTAGCCGATAGAGCGGAACGTAAGGTAGCAAGCACAGGAGCCGGGCAACCCAACTACTGACCCAAGACATGATTCGGAGCTGATGCATATAAGGCCGAACTCGTGATGCCGAGCTCGCAACTTATTTTGTTCCTATGTCAAGCCCCTGGCAAGCTATGCCAGGGTGGGTGTGTGAAACAACCAAAAGGAGAAAAATTCGGTTCTTTATAGGAAAGTGAATGCCGGATACAGAGTATATTCACTAGAACCTAAGTGACATGCCAATTGTCATTTTATAGATAATAACGCCACAGCCCCAGCTATTTGACATGCCAGGGGTTGGCGGCTGAGGAAACAGGCACTTTACAAGCTCTAAAAATAGAGAGTGTGGCTACAAAAAGTTATTTTGGACCACCTGTCGCACGTCTGCGCCGCCTTTCCTCGGTGGAGGGGTCCTTAATAGGAGTAGCCTTTGGGTGAATTTATGAACTCGGACTCTGATACCGTCCATGAGATGACCAGCCTTTGCGCTACCTGTGGCAAAGGATGATGGAAAAAGAAAGAGTAATTGGAAAAGGAAAAAAGGAAGTAGTTTATCGGAGTACTTGTAGACCCGTCCGTATTGTGCTTCTGCCGATGCCCAGGCTATTTGAAGTGCATAGTTATCTATGCGCGGTACAGACTTCGCAGGTATAGGAGGCGGATGGCAGAAGTCGAACTGCTAGTCCTGCTCCAAACTTGGTTGATCCTGTTTAATGGAGACCGGTGGCTTAATGGCCAACAAGGTATGCAGTTTGATGAGACTGCTTTGTACTTGGGCTGAGGGCACCGTAGTGTGATCCTTAGCCTGCGGGGAGTCTTTCTCCTACTCCCTTGTAGAGTTGTGTGTCATGTATACCATGTTCACTGTTTTCACTTCAGGGGGAAATTGCTTCTGACCCCCGGTATTCAGTTGGTGACCCTCTTCGTCATCGCTATCTCCTAGCGGCCTCCTCCCCTTGTGTTCGGTGTTGAGCTTGCTGGCCTTCTTGAAGACCCAACAACTTCTGTTGGTATGATTAGCTGGTTTGTCGGGTTGCCCATGAATCTGGTAGGGCCGGTCCAATATCTTGTCCAAATTGGATGGTCCATCTCTATTTGCCTTGAATGGCTTCTTCCGTTGACCGGATTTGGGGCCGCTGAATCTGGCGTTGACCGCTGTGTCATGCGTTCTTTCGTTATTATTGCGGCGTTTGTATTTGTTGTGTCGTGGTTTGCCATTACTGTCCCGTACTTTGGAAGTGCCCGGATCGCTTGTTCTGTTGCTTCTATGAGCGAGCCAACTGTCTTCTCCTGCGCAAAAAATGGGTCATCAGAGCGGTAAGGGCCTGCATGGATTTTGGTTTTTCTTGACAGAGGTGGTGAGCAAGCAACTCATCCCGGACGCTGTGCTTGAAGGCCGCTAGGGCTTCCGCGTCCGGACAGTCGATGATTTGGTTCTTTTAAACTAAGAACCTAGTCCAGAGCTTCATGGCTGACTCTCCGGGTTGCTGGACGATGTGACTTAAGTCATCGGCATCTAGTGGCCGGACATATGTACCTTGGAAGTTGTTGAGGAAAGCCTCTTCCAAGTCCTCCCAGCTGCCAATAGAATTTTTAGGCAGACTGTTTTGCCAGTGCCGAGCTGGCACTTTGAGTTTTAATGGGAGGTATTTGATGGCGTGGAGGTCATCTCCACGAGCCATATGAATGTGGAGAATAAAGTCCTCGATCCACACCACGGTGTCAGTTGTTTCGTCGTATGATTCGATATTTACGGGTTTAAACCCTTCTGGGAATTCGTGATCCATTACTTTGTCAGTGAAGCAAAGAGGGTATGTGGCACCTCTATATCAGGTCGTATTGCGACGTAGCTCCAATGGAGTCCATCTGTGGTGTTCGGCCCGTGCATGACTAGGCTTGTCATGTCTGAATAGATAGCCGTCGACACGTGTCGGGGTACGTCCTCGCGATCCGTAGATCGATCTGGTATGCCCTGCTCTGTTGTTCAGGTACTAGCAGAGGTCATATGTGTGACCACGAGCTGTTTTATCTTTGCCTTTATAATGAGGCGGGCCGGGCTGGTGTTCGGCTTGAGTTGCCGCTTTATCCCGACCACGTGATAGTCGGTCAGCCTCATTGCGTGATGATCCTATGGGCTCCAGCACCTCATCATCGAACTGAGGTAGCAATTTGCGCTTCGGGTAACTTTTGGCTGGGTGCTTAAGGCCGTATTCTTCGGCTGCCAGGACATCAGTCCATCTATCATTTAGCAGATCTTGATTAGCTTGAAGTTGCTGCTGCTTCTTTTTCAGGCTTCTTGCAGTGGCTATTAGCTTGCGCTTGAAGTGCTCGTGCTTGAGAGGTTCTTCAGGAACGATGAAATCCTCGTTGCTGAGGCTCACCTCATCCTCGGAGAGCGGACGATAATTACTATCCTCCGAGTCTTCCTTTATAGCCTATTTGTCGGGGCTAACTTGCCCATCTTCCCGTTCTTCTTGTTCGAAAGTTGCTTCAACGGGGTCTTCATTATCCTTTGCACCATCAGGAGTACTATGTAACACCCACAATGCGGTTATATCTCCCACGTGTCGGGGCACGACTTAGAGGCATAGCCGCATGGTAGGCATGTCGCAAGAGGGGTAATCTTTACACATCCCATGTACTAAATAAGAAAGGGATAAAGAGTTAACTTACAATCGCCACTTCACACAAATATAAGTTAAACATACATCATCCAAATTACAAACAAGGTCCGACTACGGAAACAAAATAAAAGGAAGACAACCCCAAATGCTAGATCCCTGATCGTCCCAACTGGGCTCCACTACTGATCAACCGGAAAAGGCACTAAACAACGATCAAGATCTTCATCGAGCTCCCACTTGAGCTTGGTTGCGTCATCTGCACTGCTATCATCGACACCTGCAACTATTTGGAAGTATCTGTGAGTCACGAGGACTCAACAATCTAACACCTGTGAGATCAAGACTATTTAAGCTTATGGGTAGGAAAAGGGGTAGTGAGGTGGAGCTGCAGCAAGCACTAAGCATATATGGTGGTTAACATACGCAAATAAGAGCGAGAAGAGAAGCAACGCAACGGTCGTGAACTAGAAGTGATCAAGAAGTGATCCTGAATCTATTTACGTTCAAGCATAACACAAGAACTGTGTTCACTTCCCGGACTCCGCCGAGAAGAGACCATCACGGCTACACACGCGGTTGATGCATTTTAATTAAGTTAAGTGTCAAGTTCTCTACAACCGGATATTAACAAATTCCCATCTTCCATATAACTACGGGCACGGATCTCGAAAGTTCAAACTGCGAAAGGGTGTCCCAACTTAGCCCATCACAAGCTCTCACTGTCAATGAAGGATATTCCTTCTCCCAGGAAGACCCGATCAGACTCAGAATCCCGGTTACAAGACATTTGAACAATGGTAAAACAAGACCAGCAAGACCGCCCGATGCACCGACCTCCCGATAGGAGCTGCACATATCTCGTTCACAGGGCAACACCGGATGAACACTACATACAGCTAAAACCAGCCCTCAAGTTTCCCTGAGGTGGCGCCGCAAGTGGCTCTGGTTCGGACCAACACTTAGAGAAGCACTGGCCCGGGGGTGAAAATAAAGAAGACCCTCGGGAGCGTGACTTCCAAGGGAAAAGTAGGTGGTGGTGAGGAAAATGGTAAAACCAAGGTTGGGCCTTGCTGGAGGAGTTTTATTCAAAGCAAACTGTCAAGGGGTTCCCATAACACCCAACCGCATAATGAATGCAAAATCAAGGAACATAACACCGGTATCACGGAAACTAGGGCGGCAAGAGTGGAACAAAACACGAGGCATAAGGCCGAGCCTTCCACCCTTTACCAAGTATATAGATGCATTAATTAAATAAGACATATTGTGATATCCCAACATATCCATGTTCCAACATGGAACAAACTTCAACTTCACCTGCAACTAGCAACGCTATAAGAGGTGCTGAGCAAAGCGGTAACATTGCCAAACAACGGTTTGCTAGGAAGGTGGGTTAGAGGCTTGACATGGCAATATGGGAGGCATGATATAACAAGTGGTAGGTGGCGTGACATAGCGATAGAACGAACAACTAGCAAGAAAAGATAGAAGTGATTTCGAGGGTATGGTCATCTTGCCTGAGATCCCGCAAGGAATAAGAACGAGTCCATGAAGAAGACAAGCGGACATAGTCGAACGAATCCTCACAACTGCCGGAACGAAACCGAAGCTAACGAGAGAAGAAACCCGGAAAGAAGCAAGAAACATAGTAAACAACCATCACATAATCATGGCATGATGCACAACCAAGATGATGCATGTCCAGTTTAATGAAGCATGGCATGGCAAAATGCACAAACAATCCTACAAACTAAATGGAGCTCAATATGCAACTCCATTGCATATTGACGAAACACCACGTGACTTATTTAGTTCTCTCTCGTTTAGGTACCAATCAATGTTAAATGTTGTAAAACATGGCAACAGGTGAAGCATATGAAGTCTACCTATCTAGACAAGTTTAAATGAGGTCGGAACAACAAACAACAAGTCCGGAAAAATCCTCATGTGTATATATTAGATTTGGTACTGTTCTGCGCTAAACCATATTTTAGAGTTGTTAAACACGCAAAGCAAGTACACCATGTTAAACTAGGCATTTTTCTACCCCATTTACATATAAAGTTTATTAAATTTGGAGCTACGGTTATTAAGTTATGAAATAAAGCATTTTAACATGGCATTATGCAAAATAAACACAACCAACATTTTAACCTTGATTGAAAGTTGGAAATTATTAATCTAGATGAAATTCAAAGCATTTTACATATATAAATTATTTTAAACCAATGCACAATTGAGAAGTTATTAAATGCATGGAGCTTAGGGGGGTTTCTACAAAACAGGTCTTCTCTGGATAATAGATAAATACGCATGCAGGAAAAAAACATCAACGTGCCGAATCCGTCGGGCCCAACAGAGAGGAGGGCTGGATTTGGTGCTCACATTGGGCCTCAGCCCGAAAGTGGAAGCGTAGAGACCCGCTTGGATGAGTTGACCGCATAGTCAATCGATGTGGGCGCTTGCATCCGTGCCATTGCAGAGGCCAGCGGCATGGAGGAAAGTAGAGCAACTGTAGCTTGCAGGAGGCGATGCGAGACGGGGCTGGACGAATCCGGGCAGGAGGTGGTCCCAGACCACGGTGGCGGAGCTTGGCAGAGCCGGCCATCCATGGCGGGCCAAGGCATGAAGCAGGGCGGCGGCTCCAAGGACTTGGTGGAAGAACACGGCGACAGTGGGGACGCAGTCAACGACGGGGACACAGGGACTCCAGCGAGCGGCGGGATGGAGCAGAAGGGCGGATCCGGCGGGCGGCGCGGCGAGGAGGTGGCCGGAGGAGGCGGACCGGGGATCCTTGAGCAGGGATGCAGATGCTTGCTGGAGGGCATAGGAGGAGTGAATCTGGGGCCGAGGATGCCAAATCCGAGCAGAGGCCACGTCCGGCGGATCCCATGGTGGCAACGTGTGGCTTGGGGCTTGCAGCGGAGCTCCTGTGGCTCTCCATAGAGATGGGCCACAAAAGAGGTTCCTGAGAGAGAGAGGGGAGATGTGAGATGAGAGAGAAAGAGAAGCAGGAGGGGAAAGGAGAAGGGATGTCGGGACTCATCTCCGGCGAGGGTCCGGTCGTCGGTGTCGGCCGGATTACGAGGTGGGGTCCAAGTTGACTGGGAGCCGCGGGAGGAGCTCGGGCAGAGGATCGAGGAGGCACTGGGTAAGGTGGAGTTGGATCAAGGGGAGGGGGCTAGTTGGCTCGGCGTTGAAAACAAGAAGAGTGGCGGCGGCGGGGATTGGACAGGGGAGGATCCCTAGAAATTAGGTCTTGGTCTGATTTGGATAGAGGTGGACTGTTTATAGGGACAAAAAGGAGTAGGTTTGGACCCTCCAATAGAAATTGGACGGTCGAGAATGAATAAGTTAGGAGGTCCAAATAAGAAAACGGAGATATCTTTGGGATGTTTGGAGATGATCCGGACCCATCAGTCATTACTGAGCAGGTCAGGTTCAGGGGAGTTTCGGACACGGGCGAGGGGTCGATGCACTGACCAAAGAGGGGCTAGACTAACGAGGTCAAGTGTGTGGTTGGACCGAGAAGAGAGAAGAAACGGAGAGGGCCGACAGCAGTTTTCGAAGACCGAAAACGTCCGACAATAGACTAGCTATACTGCCGCTATAGTTAACCATTTTGGTGTCAAACGGACTCCGAATGCGATGAAATTTGGCAGGCGGCCTACTGACAACATAACAACACCGCATTCCAACTTTCAACCCATGTCGAGAACATTTTCTGGCCACTTATAAAATAATATCTCGGACGTGCCGCGGGCGCGTGCAAGTGTGTCTGGGCTCAGAACGGACAACGGAGAGAACAAGAAGACCCGAATGAATGCAAGTTTTGAAAAACATGATGATGCAATGCACATGATGACATGGCAAAATGGAACACGCAAGCAAATGACATGGCAACAACAACGAATAACTGGAAGACACCTGGCGCAACGGTCTCGGGGCGTCACAACACTCCACCACTACGAGAGGATCTCGTCCCGAGATCTAAGGATGGCACAGGAGAGAAACGGAAGAGGAAGAGAAGAGGTAAAACTAAGTAGCTTCATTTACAAACGAGTGAAACCAAAGAACCTTGAGAGGTTAAACAATTTTTGCAAAAAAAATACGACGAAGATGAACGAAGTTGAAAACACTCCGTTAGAAAAAAGGAACAAGGAACATCACGAGAACCCTGTGGTTGAAAGACATGAGAAAAGGGTTGCAATGGGCAAGAAGTACATGCAAGCACTCCGGATGAAACGAGATGTGCAAGGAATGATAAGGATCAATTACGACAACACTTCGGCTGGAAATGGAAGGCAATAATATGAACTTGGAAAAAATGAAAGCACTTGGATGAGACTCCGGTTAGAAGAGGAATGATAGACACAACACTCCGGTTAAAACAAGATAGAGAAGGAATAAGAATGATATAATTTGGGCAGCACTCCGACTGTAAATGGAAGGAATTGAAGATGAGCTTGACAAGATGAGAAGATACTTGATGAAATCAGCAACACACTACTTCCGGAACGAAAGAATAGAAGTTGGGTCGTTGGAAAGGAAAGAATTGAGAAGAAAATGACAACTTCTGCCACAAATGAGCTTGGAAAACACCCTTCCAAGAAGGTTATAACGGAGTTGTTGGAAAACCACCAACGAAATGAATAAGCTTGTAGTGGGCTTATGGAAAACATCTCAAAACTATGAGGTGAAATTATGCCACTAACGGAAACAATCAATTGGATTGAGATAAACAAGGAGATGAAAGCTCTTTCATCGAGATAAGAATCGGAAATTGGATCATAGATAAGCACCATAATGGCAACATTCCCAATGGAAGGCTTTAGGTGAAATCTATATCAAGATAACTCCAAGGAAGAAGGTGATGGGTTTAAATATCCCATTCCTGAACTTGTGAAACATGAAACACGAAAGGGAATTGTCAAGAGTGACATAACACCACCTTAAAAGATAAGATAGGAGGAACTGCACTTTGGAATGCAAGATGAAGAATGCTTGAACTCCTCAAAACAAGACATGTATTGATCACCTTGTTTATTTAAGAGTATAGCTTGGCGGATCATAACTTCGAGAAAAATCTTGAGGACAATTTGAGGAATGAAAGGAATCCTTGACGAACCAGCAAGTTGAGCCATCGTGAGAACTCCGATAATAAAAGAATGATCAAACGAAAAGAAGGATGAAAATAATAAGGTTGAAGCCTTGCAATGATTGGATGGATCTTCACGATGATATAACCGAGAAAAAACTTGTAACTCCGGAAAGAAAGATGAACAAAAGAAATCAAGAATCCTGATGAACCTTCGGCATAAAGAATTAATCACTTGGATGAAACAAGAATAAGAATTACATTATGCGTATCCTTCACCAATTTAAATTGATGACAAGCAGCGGATTTGACATACTACTTATTCTCGTAGAAAGGATTAAGATAGATATAGCGTAAACTTGAGAAGGACTTCAACGAACCACCGGTAGGATTGAAACAACGGATAAATTAATATAAAAACAAAGGAAGCTAAATCTTGACCGAACCACCGTAAGAGTTGAAAATGAAAATAGCAAAGGCACAATTCACCGGGAAGAATTTGGGAAATGAATGAAGATACTTGAGGGGATTTAGATACATGAGAATGGAGAGATCATGAGCTGATTAGAGGATATTTGAACAATTCACCGATAAGATTTGGAGAACGATAGCTACACGCTGAGAATGAATAATTCTGAGATGATGGGCTCTGGAGAATCAAACTGAAAAGACTTCTGAATTGCTCCGGATGGGTGAAAAGAATTCTCACAATCAAAAACAATTATGAGAGGATGGCATAAAACTAGCACCATGAATCTTTGGGATAACGGGTAAGGATTTAAGAGGAACTCCTCTTCGGTCTTCAAACGCAGAGAATGACGATAAGAAACACCACCATGAATTGTTGAGACACTCTGGAATAATGAAGAATATAAAGGTTGAATCAACAACGAAAAGAATTTGAAAGATCTTGGATAAAGACATTTGACTGATGATAATTCATTCTTACGTCAAACTTGGAGAAGAATTTGGGAGTTGATAACCCACAAGTATAGGGGATCGCAATAGTTTTCGAGGGTAGAGTATTCAACCCAAATTTATTGATTCGACACAAGGGGAGCCAAAGAATATTCTCAAGTATTAGCAGCTGAGTTGTCAATTCAACCACACCTGGAAACTTAATATCTGCAGCAAGGTATTTAGTAGCAAAGTAATATGATAGTAGTGTTAATGGTAGCAAAAGGTAACGGCAGCAAAAGTAATGTTTTTGGTATTTTGTAGTGATGATAACAATAGCAACAGAAAAGTAAATAAGGGAAGAAGAATATATGGAAAGCTCGTAGGCAATGGATCGGTGATAGAGAATTATGTCAGATGTGGTTCATCATGTAACAGTCATAACCTAGGGTGACACAGAACTAGGTCCAATTCATCAATGTAATGTAGGCATGTATTCCGAATATAGTCATACGTGCTTATGGACAAGAACTTGCATGACATCTTTTGTCCTACCCTCCCGTGGCAGCGGGGTCCTAGCGGAAACTAAGGGATATTAAGGCCTCCTTTTAATAGAGTACCAGACAAAAGCATTAACACATGGTGAATACATGAACTTCTCAAACTATGGTCATCACCAGAAGTGGTCCCGATTATTGTCACTTCGGGGTTGCCGGATCATAACACATAGTAGGTGACTATAGACTTGCAAGATAGGATCAAGAACTCTCATATATTCATGAAAACATAATAGATTCAGATCTGAAATCATGGCACTCGGGCCCTAGTGACAAGCATTAAGCATAGCAAAGTCATAGCAAATTCAATCTCAGAACATAGTGGATACTAGGAATCAAACCCTAACAAAACTAACTCGATTACATGATAAATCTCATCCAACCCATCACCGTCCAGCAAGCCTACGATGGAATTACTCACGCACGGCGGTGAGCATCATGAAATTGGTGATGGAGGATGGTTGATGATGACGATGGCGACGGATTCCCCTCTCCGGAGCCCCGAACGGACTCCAGATCAGCCCTCCGGCGGCTCCTTATCGTAAAACGTGATGAATCTTTCTCCTTGATTTTTCTCTCTCCGAACATGAATATATAGAGTTGGAGTTGAGTCGGAGGAGCTCCAGGGGGCCCATGAGGTAGGGGGCGCGCCCCTGACCCTCGTGGCTAGGGTGTGGGCCCCCTGCTCTTGATCTTTTGCCAGTATTTTTTATTATTTCCAAAAATAGTCTCCGCGAAGTTTCAGGTCATTCCAAGAACTTTTGTTTCTGCACATAAATAACACCATGGAAATTCTGCTGAAAACAGCGTCAGTCCGGGTTAGTTCCATTCAAATCCTGCAAGTTAGAGTCCAAAACAAGGGCAAAAGTGTTTGGAAAAGTAGATACGATGGAGACGTATCAGGAGTAACTCTGGGAAAATTAGAAGAGTCAGGTAAGATTCTGGGAAAGACCTGTGGGTTAGGGCCCACTCAAAAGATACACCGTTGAACGATTTAACAGAGAGATTGCGCCAGTTGAATTAAATGGCTTGAATGAGATAACATCCTCAAAAGAACTTGAGAGAATTGAGAATGGAAACTTGAATCTTCTGAGATATCTTTGGCAAAATGGAACAAAATGAAAAGCGAGATATGGATAGTTGAGAGGTGCACCGGCATGAGAAAGCATTGGACAAATGAAAGGACTATGCTCAACACCAAAGCTTGAATTGAATCCACCGGAGAAGAAAACGTGTGAAGAGTGACGAACTTGAGGCTTCCTTGGTATCTTCCTGAGAATCACCGGATAAGAACATTGAAAGGAAAGAAAGAAGACTCTTCACATCCATAAGATGGATACTTGACTAAAAAATCCGAGTCCTTGAAGAAAAAAGGGTGGGAGGGTGGGGAAAACAAAGACAACTTGGGACAGATGGAATGGATACCATCGAGAAAACTTAGAGTTGATCTTGCGGATGTTGAAATGATCGGATCCACTTGAAGAGGAGCACACCGTTTGAGAAGAAATTGAGATGACAAACTCAATGATCAAGAAGGAGTAGTATTCCCAAAGAAATATGAGAACACCGCTTAGAAAGGGTATGGAATCCACATTCAACATTGAAGCAACTCGAATACCACGACTGAAAACAAAACAAAGATTGGCTTGTAGAATAAACCGGAAACAAACATATGATAGATCCCTTATCGTATCATGTGTCTGTTGGAAAGATATCGTACGTGATACTTGAATTCCCACTTATAAACTCCCGAAACTTTCTAGTTATGCAATCAGGTGTTGGGGATACAGGGGAAGCATAATATCTCACCCAAACTAACAATTCCTACATCCAGCTGTATCCATCCTTCAACACATAACCAAGAAATCTTCGGAAATCGTGTACCTCAACCTTCGAAAAGCATCCGTTATACAAGTTATGGAAATACTCCTGAACTCCCGCCCCAGTACTGGGTGGCGTCGAGGTTATCTCACCAACAACTGCATAAAAGAGATTTTCGATGTCGGCGAACTCAGGTATTCCAGAACTGCAACGATAAAATTGTGACGACAACACCTCAGAGCTCAACTCCCCGAGACACTGCCACAACCCTAAATGTCAGGAGGCACCAAGAACAATGTTCTCGTCACAAAACCATCGGAACAATTCCAAGATACCCGCGTGATCCTAAAAGAAATTCATGAAATTTGAAGAGAGAAGAGTCAAAACTCTATGTTAGGAGGCCTCACCAGAGTAATGAAGGGACTGAGGAGTAAAAAGAATCCTACTCTCCGATATATATAATCCTAAGACTCAAAACATTTTGTTCTAGACTCAACAACGTCAGTGATTCAATCAAGAAGGGGGCTTCTAAGTTGGGGAAGGCTCTGATACCAACTTGTAACACCCACAATGCGGCTATATCTCCCACGTGTTAGGGCACGCCTTAGAGGCATAGCGCATGGTAGGCATGTCGCAAGACGGGTAATCTTTACACATCCCATGTACTAAATAAGAAAGGGATAAAGAGTTGGCTTACAATCGCCACTTCACACAAATACAAGTTAAACATACACCATCCAAATTACAAACAAGGTCCGACTACGGAACCAAAATAAAAGGAAGACAACCCCAAATGCTAGATCCCCGATCGTCCCAACTGGGCTCCACTACTGATCAACCGAAAAAGACACTAAACAACGATCAAGATCTTCATCAAGCTCCCACTTGAGCTCGGTTGCGTCATCTGCACTGGTATCATCGGCACCAGCAACTATTTGGAAGTATCTGTGAGTCACGAGGAGTCAACAATCTCACACCCGCGAGATCAAGACTATTTAAGCTTATGGGTAGGAAAAGAGGTAGTGAGGTGGAGCTGCAGCAAGCACTAAGCATATATGGTGGCTAACATACGCAAATAAGAGCGAGAAGAGAAGCAACGCAACGGTCGTGAACTAGAAGTGATCAAGAAGTGATCCTGAATCTACTTACGTTCAAGCATAACACAAGAACCATGTTCACTTCCCAGACTCCGCCGGGAAGAGACCATCACGGCTACACAGGCGGTTGATGCATTTTTATTAAGTTAAGTGTCAAGTTCTCTACAACCGGATATTAACAAATTCCCATCTGCCACAAAACCACGGGCACGACTCTCGAAAGTTCAAACCATGCAAGGGTGTCCCAACTTAGCCCATCACAAGCTTTCATGGTCAACGAAGGATATTCCTTCTCCCAGGAAGACCCGATCAGACTCGGAATCCCGGTTACAAGACATTTCGACAATGGTAAAACAAGACTAGCAAGACCGCCCGATGCGCCGACATCCCGATCGGAGATGCACATATCTCGTTCTCAGGGCAACACCGGATGAACACTACGTACAACTAAAACCAACCCTCAAGTTTCCCCGAGGTGGCGCCGCAAGTGGCTCAGGTTCGGACCAACACTTAGAGAAGCACTGGCCCGGGGGTGAAAATAAAGAAGACCCTCGGGAGCGTGACTTCCAAGGGAAAAGTAGGTGGTGGTGAGGAAAATGGTAAAACCAAGGTTGGGCCTTGCTGGAGGAGTTTTATTCAAAGCAAACTGTCAAGGGGTTCCCATAACACCCAACCGCGTAAGGAATGCAAAATCAAGGAACATAACATCGGTATGACGAAAACTAGGATGGCAAGAGTGGAACAAAACACCAGGCATAAGGCTGAGCCTTCCACCCTTTACCAAGTATATAGATGCATTAATTAAATAAGACATATTGTGATATCCCAACATATCCATGTTCCAACATGGAACAAACTTGAACTTCACCTGCAATTAGCAACGCTATAAGAGGGGATGAGCAAAGCGGTAACATAGCCAAACAACAGTTTGCTAGGAAGGTGGGTTAGAGGCTTGACATGGCAATATGGGAGGCATGATATAACAAGTGGTAGGTAGCATGACATAGCGATAGAACGAACAACTAGCAAGCAAAGATAGAAGTGATTTTGAGGGTATGGTCATCTTGCCTGTGATCCCGCAAGGAAGAAGAACAATTCCATGAAGAAGACAAGTGAACATAGTCGAACGAATCCTCACAACTCCTGAAACGAAACCGAAGCTAACGAGAGAAGCAACCTGGAAAGAAGCAAGCAACATAGTAGACAACCATCACATAATCATGGCATGATGCACAACCAAGTATGATGCATGTCCGGTTTAATGAAGCATGGCATGGCAAAATGCACAAACATTCCTACAAATTAACCGAAGCTCGATATGCAACTCCGTTGCATATTGACGAAACACCACGTGACTTATTTTGTTCTCTCTTGTTTAGGTACCCATCAATGTTAAATGTTCTTAAACGTGGCAAGAGGTGAAGCATATGAAAACTACCTATCTAGACAAGTTTAAATGAGGCTGGAACAACAAACAACAAGTCCGAAAAAATCCTCATATGCATATATTAGATTTGGTACTGTTCTTCCCTAAACCTTATTTTAGAGTTGTTAAACATGCAAAGCAAGTACACCATGTTAAACTAGTCATTTTTCTACCCCATTTACATATAAAGTTTATTAAATTTGGAGCTACGGTTATTAAGTTATGAAATAAAGCATTTTAACATGGCATTATGCAAAATAAACACAACCAACATTTTAAACTTTTTAAACATGATTGGAAGTTGGAAATTATTAATCTAGATGAAATTCTAAGCATTTTACATATATAAAATATTTTAAACCGATGCACGGTTGAGAAGTTATTAAATGCATGGAGCTTAGGGGGTTTTCTGCAAATCAGGTCTTCTCTGGATAATAAAGAAATACGCAAGGAGGAAAAAACATCAACGGGCCGAATCCATCTGGCATAATAGAGAGGAGGGCTAGATTTGGTGCTCACATTGGGCCTCAGCCCGAAAGTGGAAGCGCAGCGACCCTCTTGGATGAGTTGACCGCATAGTCAACCGATGTGGGCGCTTGCATCCACGCCATTGCAGAGGCTGGCGGCATGGAGGAAAGTAGAGCAGCTGGAGCTTGTAGGAGGTGATGCAAGATGGGATTGGACGAATCCGGGCAGGAGGTGGTCCCAGAGGACGACAGCGGAGCTTGGCAGAGCCGGCCATCCATGGCGGGCCAAGGCATGTAGCAGGGCGGCGGCTCCAGGGACTTGGTGAAAGAACACGGCGACAGTGGGGACGCAGTCAATGGCGGGGACACAGGAACTTCGGCGAGCGGCGGGATGGAGCAGAAGGGCGGATCCGGCGGGCGACGCGGCGGGGAGGTGGCAGGAGGATGCGGACCGGGGATCCTTGGGCACGGACGCTGATGCTTGCTGGAATCGGGCGGAGGAGGAGTGAATCTGGGGCCGAGGATGCTGGATCCAAGCAGAGGCCATGTCCAGCGGATCCCATGGTGGCGACGTGCGGCTTGGGGCTTGCGGCGGAGCTCCTGTGGCTCTCCATGGCGATGGGCCGTAGAAGAGGTTCCTGAGAGAGAGAGGGGAGATGTGAGACGAGAGAGAAAGAGAAGCAGGAGGGGAAAGGTGCAGGGCTATCGGGACTCATCTCCGGCGAGGGTCCGGTCGTCGGTGTCGGCCGGCTGACGAGTCGGGGTCGAGGTGGACGAGGAGCTGCAGGAGGAACTCGGGCAGAGGATCGAGGAGGCATCAGGTGGGGTGGAGTTGGATCGAGGGGAGGGGGTTGGTTGGCTTGGCGCTGAAAACAAGGAGAGTGGCGGCGGTAGGGATTGGACAGGGGAGGATCCGTCGAAGTTAGGTCTTGCTCTGATTTGGATAGAGGTGGACTATTTATAGGGACAAAAAGGAGTAGGTTTGGACCCTCCGATCGAAATTGGACGGTCGAGAATGTATAAGTTAGGAGGTCCAAATAAGAAAACAGAGATATCGTTGGGGTGTTTGGACATGATCCGGACCCATCGATCATGACTGAGCGGGTCAGGTTCGGGGGAGTTTCGGACATGGGTGAGGGGTCGATGCACTAAGCAAAGAGGGGCTAGACGAACGAGGTAAAGTGTGTGGTTGGACTGAGAAGAGAGAAGAGACGGAGAGGCCCGACAGCAGTTTTCGGATACCGAAAACGTCCGACGATAGACCGGCTATACTACCACTATAGTTAACCGTTGGGGCGTTAAACGGACTCCGAATGCGATGAAATTTGGCGGGCGGACTACTGACAACATAACAACACCGCATGCCACCTTTCAACCCATTCAGAGAACATTTTCCGGCCACTTATAAAATAATATCTCGGACATGCCGCGGATGCGTGCAAGTGTGTCTAGGCTTAGAACGGACAACGGAGAGAACCGGAAGACCCAGACGGATGCAAGTTTTGAAAAACATGATGAAGCAATGCACATGATGACATGGAAAAATGCAACACCCAAGAAAATGACAACGTAACAACAACGAATAACTGGAAGACACCTGGCGCAACGGTCTCAGGGCGTGACATATTATCTTCTCCTGTGCCGGTATTGCTATCTTTTGCATGACGTGACTTAGAGCGGCACCGCTGTCATTGGCGCTTAGGCTGTATCCCAGGAGGTTTGTCCTCGACTGGATCTTATTTATCGTCGTCATTAGATTCTTTAGGCGTATCCACCATGTATACATCGTACGAAGAAGTGGTCGTCCAGCGTCCGGTAAACGGCGGGTTTTGGCCATGCTCCTCGTCTGCATCGTCGTCCATACCGTCGATGTCTTCGGAGCCGTAATAGAGCATGTCTGTTAAGTCTTCGACAGTGGCTATAAAGTGGGTGGCGGGTGGGCAGCGAAATTCTCCATCATCAGATTCTAGTTCGAACCGGATATAGTTCAGCTGTGAATCCCCCGCTAAGGATAGATTTTGTAATGAGTTCAGCACATCGCCCAAAGGTGAGTGCTGGAGGATGTCCACGGTGCCGAATTCGAGAATCATAACCGATCATGCTCGACATGCGCAGACGCACATAGTTCGAAACTTATAACCGGAAAAGAGTCCGAGGTTTCGGTGACACAGGCATTATCGGAGGTTAGGTCTGTGTGCGGCTCCAACACCGTGAAGTCTGCGGCTTCCGTGGCGGGGTTGAGATTCCTGTCCTCGGATGGCGCGACCTGCTGCGGATCTAAGGCCAGAGCGGTTATAGGTGCAATTTCCTGGGTATGGCCCGATGACAGATCTAAGTCATGTTCATCAAGGTGATGGGGAGCGATTGCCGTGGTATTGAATCTGTTGAAGATCAAGTCGCCGCGGATATTTGCGACGTAGTTCAAGCTCCCGAATCTGACCTGACAGCCAGGAGCGTAGCTGTCGATCTGCTCCAAATGGCCAAGCGAGTTGGCCCGCAGTGCGAAGCCGCCGAACACGAAGATCTGTCCGGGGAGGAAGACCCCTCCCATTGGACAACATCATTGTAGATGATTGAAGGAGCCATCAAACCTTTTGAGGGCGGCACAGTGGAACTCTTAATGAAAGCACCAACGTCGGTGTCAAAATCGACGGATCTCGGGTAGGGGGTCCCGAACTGTGCGTCTAAGGTCGATGGTAACAGGAGAGAGGAGACACAATGTTTACCCAGATTTGGGCCCTCTCTATGGAGGTAATACCCTACTTCCTGCTTGATTGATCTTGATGAATATGAGTATTACAAGAGTTGATCTACCACTAGATCGTAATGGCTAAACCCTAGAAGTCTAGCATGTATGACTATGATTCTGATTGTATCTCGATCTGTACTAAGCCCTCTAGTTTATATAGACACTGGAGGGGACTAGGGTTGTACAAGGTCAGTTATAGAGAAAGGAATCTTCATATTGGGTCGCCAAGCTTGCCTTCCATGCCAAGGATAGTCCCATCCGGACATAGGAGAGAGTCTTCGGTCTTGTTTCTACACGGCCCATTAGTCCGGCCCATGTCCAACAGGCCGGACGCTCGAGGACCCCTCAGTCCATGACTCCCTCACATGTCACCTATTGAAAGGGTTGGGCTTCTTCCTAGAGCTTCCATTTTCGTTGCCATTCTTCAACTCAGAACAGTCGTTGGCGTAGTGCCCAGTCTTCCCGCACTTTTAATAGGTAACATGGCTCAGGTCCTTCTTGGCGGGCGTTGCTGGGTTGGGGCGGTTCTGGCTACTGCTTGCTCCATTCCCATTTCCATTCTTAGGCCCACTGTGGTTCTGGGAACTACCTACATTGTGAGTATGGCCTCCATGATTATGGGTGTAACCTCCGGGGTTATTGGTAAAGCGAGGCTTCTACTGAGGTCCAGAATTGTACTTCCCCTGTCCATACTTCCGTTTGCAGCTCTCTATCTGCTGCTCTTTGCTTTCAATCATAAGGGCCCTGTCTACCAACTCTTGGTAGTTAGTAAATGTTGCCACCATGAACTGCATACTCATCTCATTATTCAGCCCTTCCATAAACTCCTCCTGCTTCGCGGCATCTGTGGCCACATCATCTGGGGCATAGCAAGCTAACTTACTAAACTCATCCACGTACTCCCCACGATACAATTTCCCCGGCGTAAGTTGTGAAACTCACGCTTCTTCATATTCATTGCTCCTGTAGAGACATGGGTTGTGCGGAAAGCTTGCTGAAACTGATCCCATGTGACATTAGCCATGGGAAAAGTGGTTGTGTAATTCTCCCATCATGAGGCTGTGGGTCCATCCAGTTGGTGTGCGGCAAAGCGCACCTTCTCCGCATCTGTGCAACCTGCGGTGGTCAACTCCCTTCCAATCCTGCGTAGCCAATCATCAGTAACAATGGGCTCAGTGCTACTGGAAAACATTGGCGGATTCAACCTCAAAAAACGGGCTAAGTTGTCCACTTGAGGTGGTGGCGGTGGGTTGTTGTTATCATTGTTGTTGTTGTTGCCTTGGTTCTGAACTAGTAGCTGCATCAAGGCATTCTGCTGTTGGATCAACTGAGTGAGCTCTGGTGGGTAGACAAATCCGGGGTCACGCCTCGGAGGCATCTGATGGTTTAGAGGGGAGAGATTAGAATAGAATGAGGTCTAAAGAGAAAACACTACCCATATGCACATGAGACAAACACATTCATATCTCAATTCAAACAAGGGCGTACAATCGATCTAGCTACCATTACGAAGATACTCAGACTACTACTATATACATGGGGGAATACTACTGATAATATGGAGGTCATCTTGAAATTTTGATCGGTGGAAGACTCCATGATATCCGCTCCAGCTTCGTCTTCATAATCATCATCACAACTGTCGGGGTCGGAGTCGGTGTCGTCGATGATGATGTAGTCCTTGGGATGGTCATCATCTCCTCCTGGCGCAGGGTCTCCCATGAATACTCTTAGCTTCCTTGTCAGGTCATCATTCTTTTCTACTAGTATTGTGATTTCCTCCTTGTATCCGTCACGTGTAGACTTGAGTTCCTCTTCAAGCTCCACCTTCCTAGTCATCAACTTCTTCAGACCTATGATGCTTGCGCACATTTGGTTCTCCTGGCGACGAATGTGCTGGTTTAACTCCTGGATGAATGCTGCAATGGGTCCGTCCCTCCTGGTGGTGATCATCTCCCATTGCTCATCTCGGCTCCCACATATCTGGTAGATTGTTTCCTTAAGTTCCTTGTGATAAACTTCAGCGACGTGTCCCATGGCGATGTGGGCTGCCATGCTCTTTCCTAGACTCCAGGTTGGTGCATCAAAGGAAAACTCTATGGGCTCAGTAAGTGGCATGAATATCCTTCCTGGAACATGAACTCAAATCATCCAACGCTCCTCTTCTGGTAAAGTGGCGGTGTAGGTCCTGGTGAAGCTTGGTATTCCGATGTTCAGGTACCTAGTGACTTCCTTCAAGTGTCGTCCAAAAGGTGTGTCTTCATCCGGTTGAGCAAACTTTTTACTTGTGTCCGCCATCTATAGAGTGGAAAATGGAGAGGAGTCAGAAATGAGTAGAGAAGAGTGACCTATGGCTTATCTTAGTGGTCACCTCCTACAATCAGCGTGTGCTCTGATACCATCTTGTAGCGATCCAACCTCAAACGGTCAAATCTCTGTGCATAAGTGTCATCCCTGGATCGGTAATGCTGACACACATAGTACTTGAAGGATTTATAACAGAGTTGCAATCACACACTTATTACGTCGAGTATCTCATAAGAGAGTACTTCTTACAATAATATGGTTGAAGGCCAACTAATAAGATAATAGCGGAAGGCTTGGAAAATTAAGAGAGTCCATCAACTCCAATGGCATAGCTGAGTGCACGACAACCACCTAGCGCACCTTACTCTTCATCTGAAAAGTCTGCAGCATAGTACGTTGCAGCCCGAAAATGGGACATCACATGGAATATGCTAGCAGGATAACACTGTAGAGCAATGAACATGTAACAGCTAAAACTATATGCATATTTGGCTGATGGAGGCTCTATGGTTATTATGTTTTTGCGAAAAGCCATTTTTTCCTACAACAAAGGAATATATTTTATTTAACTATCATGGTAGTTGATAAACATTGATAATGGTAAAACCCATCTCAATCCCAATTAAAGTAATCATTAACCCCACAAGTTAATTAAATAAAGTGATGAGATCAACATAATAATTCAAGCACCAGATACTCAAGATGTCCATAACCGGGGACAAGGCTAATCATGATTAGTTTGTACACTCTACAGAGGTTTGCACACTTTTCCCCAGAAGACTCGATCTCCTCCGTTGTATTCCTCGCACTGCATGATGTTTGAGAAACGGATGACCGAGGCACAATCTTTCAAAAGAGGCCCCCTTAACCGATAGATAGGCTGATACACCTACAGCCCCCTACATCTGCTAGCCCATCAGGGAAAGGATTCCCACAACATACTCAACTATGCCAGAGCCCATAATGGCTTGTGGCTGCACACGGAAGTTTCCAGCATGAATGATCTTATGATCCCTTTGAGACTGGGTGGCGAACCATAGGATGATCACACGGATTCCCCGGGATCTCCTTGGACAACACTGGATTGCCCCAGGTGCCCACAAACAATCCACCTAGATGTGTGTTAAAGTAGCCACCTTAAATAAACCCTTAGTTCATAATAATACTCACAATTGTCATGTATCACTCATACCAAACCACGTCTACTAGAATAGCATAGCAGTATAAGCATAACACAGAAGTAACTCCCAGGGTTTAAATAAGAAGGGCAATAGGTACTACCTCAACTACTACTTCCCAATACCCACAAGTTATCAAATCCTAACCATGCAGTGTTTGAGGATTGAAACTAATGCATAAAAATTGGGTAATGAAGAAGTATGATCAAAGTGTTACTTGCCTTGCTGATGATCTGAAAACCCTAGTGACTCGTAGTAGCACGCTTCGCACTCCGGAAACTCTATCACAAACAAATAATAGCATACATAAGCACTCAAGCAATAGATGCAAAGGTAAAACTCATATGAGAAAAATCCAAATTGAAAGTTCAACTTAAGAATTTTGATTTGCAAAAAGAAACACTCAAATCGGAGCTACGAAACTCAAACTATGATCAAAAGAAGTTTGAATTCAAATCTGCTTGCAACCAAAATTTAAATTGTCAAAATCAGGTTCAAGTTGGTTAAATGGAAAGAGGGGTTCAAGAAGAAGATTTTGGCGTTGGTTTCACTAGATTTGGACGAATGGTTAAATAGTTGCGAAGGTTTGAAGATCAGGGGCTAAACTGTGATAAAAATAATCGCGGATAGGTCCCTGGCGAAAATAAAACAGAAAAAGAAAAATATATCAGACGAACGTCTGCTAACAGAGACAAACAAACGAATTTGTTCGTTATAAGAACTAAACGAACGAACATTCGCAGAATAGATCTAATCGAAGAAAAACCGATCTATATAAAAAACCGAACTAGATCTAAACCGGAAAAAAAACCGGCGACAATTTTCTTTTACCAATTCGCGGCGGCGGGTCAACGGCGGCAAGCGGCAGCTCCGGCGTCGTCGGCGGCGGCGCGGCGAAGTGCGGCGGTGGTGGTGGCGGGGCCTCGACCTTTAAAGGCCGGGGGCAGGCGGTGGCTTGGGTAAGGGGACGGGGTAGGGCGCTCTTGTCCGCCTCGGACACGACAGCGGCGCAGCGGACCTCGGGACTCCCGTCCCGAGTCGGCGGAGAGGCGGCGCGGCTGGGCCGGCCTGCTCGCCTGGGCCTTCAGCCCAGTCGGGCGGCGAAGAGTTTTTTTAAATAAATTCCGCCTAAGACAAATCCTAAATAAAAATATAGAAAATAATCTAAAAATGCCAAAAACAATTTTTATTGTCTAAATAATATATTTAGAACGAAGTGAACATTTTTCTAGCCTAAAAATGTAATTTTAAAGAAAGCATATTTTTCTAATTCAAATAAAACCTCGAATAAAATATTTATTTGATTTTAAAATCTTCCCTCCAATATTTCTCTTATTTTGTAGAAGTCATTTTATCTCCACTCTTTTATTTTTATATTGGAAATTTTTCGAAGAGAAAAATTATTGAAATAAAAAATGACCCTCTTTTCAAATTTGATAAAATTCAAATATAAAATTAAACAAAACCTCCAACTCTCTGCTTGGGTCCTTGAGTTGCTTAAGATTTCTAGGATCACACCAAAATGCAAATAAAATATGATATGCATATGATGACCTAGGTATAACATCCAGATTGAAAATTGGGATGTTACACTAACACTTGTCATTGAGAGCATCGCATCCTCCGAGGACTTCGAGCGAAAATCATCAAGTGAGGAAAACCCAAACCCAAACACCTACAAACCCAAAGTGATTGAGCATCACTGAAGAGATTGTTCCTGTGTGGAACCGACGCTTGTTACCTTTGAGGACTGTGCATCCTCCAGACGGTTAGGCGTCATGGTCTAGAGCATCCAAGAGGAAATTGTGGATCACCGAGTGACCGAGTTTGTGAAGGTTTGGAAGTCACCTGAAGACTTACCACGAGTGATTGGGCGAGGTCTGTGTGACCTTAGCTCAAGGAGAATACGGTGAGGACTGTCTGCCGGGACTGTGTGTCCTCAGGTTTAAATACCTAGCCGCTCCAACCAGGCGTACGACTGTCACAGCAGTTGGAACTGGTCTACCAAATTATCGTCTTCACCAAGCTACTAGTTCTATCTCCTCAACCCTTTCATTTCCTCATTCTTGTGATGAAGTACTTGATCGTTACTGTTTGAAGGCTTTGACTGAAGACTTTCTCAATTTCCTCAATCCTAATTCCTCTGTCACTTTGCCTTCAGCCTTCTTATCATGTGTTTACGCTACTTGTACTATGTGCTTGTTTTCATTTCATCATGATGACTATGCTACTACTCATTTACGCTTGCATCTGAGTACTTATTCCGCCGCTAGTCGTTCGTGACTTAGGAATTTCCTCACCTTGAAATTCCTCAGTGACGAATTTCTAAAAATCGCCTATTCACCCCCCCTCTACTCGATATAACGCACTTTCAATTGGTATCAGAGCAAGGTACTCCCTTGTTCTGTGTGATTTTGGTTTAACCACCTGGAGTTTTAGTTATGTCGACTACATGCATGATCCAAGTCTCGGCTGGGTGTCCTACCTTCGATGGGAACACCACAAAAAAAAGACACATCCGTGACATTTTGGGCCAAATTAATTTTTTTTCTGTCATACATATGACACTTCTATGACGATAATTATGACAAAACCCGGTATCATCATAGATGTGGTGGGCTCCTACTTCTATTTTAAAAAATCATGTTAGGAAATGGGCTTTTCGTCCTGGGCGGGGCGGAGACGCAGCTGCATGAAATTCTTTGGGCCGTCCATGACGGAAAAAACCGTGGTAGAAGCGAGGGCGAGGAAAATTTCGGGAAGTTCCCGGTTACGGTGGGAGGTCAGTGGCCGAGCGATGCGCGCTTCTCTCGTACACGTACGCGCGTGTGTGTGAGGCGTTGGCTCTAATTGAACCCGAGCGAGGCGTTGGGCTCTAATTGAACCCGAGCGATTGCACTGCAGGCTACGCGTTACTGAACCCGAGCGATCGATCGATGGCTGTTAACTGAACCCGATCGAGCGATTCCTTCGCTACTGTTGCTAACTGAAGCTGATCGATGCTGCCTCTGGATGAACAGTGAGCGTTGCGGGGGGGGGGTTTGGATGAACAGGACCCTGATCGATCGAGCCGGTTGGGTCTGGATGAACAGGACCCTGATCGATCGAGCCGGTTGGGTCTGGATGAACAGGACCCTGATCGATCGAGCCGGTTGGGTCTGGATGAACAGGACCCTGATCGATCGAGCCGGTTGGGTCTGGATGAACAGGACCCTGATCGATCGAGCCGGTTGGGTCTGGATGAACAGGACCCTGATCGATCGAGCCGGTTGGGTCTGGATGAACAGGACCCTGATCGATCGAGCCGGTTGGGTTCTGGATGAACAGGACCCTGATCGATCGAGCCGGTTGGGTCTGGATGAACAGGACCCCGTGCAGGGCTGGATGAATAGGACCACCCCGTGGAGGGTAGGATGAACAGTAGAAGGTGGAGGGTAGGATGAACAGTAGCCCGTGGAAGGGTGGTTGAACAGGAGCCCGTGGAGAGGGCTGGTTGAACAGTAGCCGGTGGAGTAGCGCGCGGTGGAGGCTGGATGAACAGGAGACCGTGGATGAACAGTCGCAGGTGGAGACTGGAGGAGGTCGACGGTGGACGAATAGTAGCTCGTGGAGGCTGGAGAGGGTCGACGGTGGAGATGAACAGTATCCCGTGGAGTCCCGTTTTGCGGTACGCCACACCCCTCCCGATGAACAGGACCCCCGTTTCGATCGTAGCGCTCCAACACAACTCCGTTTCGTTCGTTTTGCGGTACGCCACACCCCTCCCGATCAACAGGACCCCCGTTTCGACCGTAGGAGGTCCGTTTCCTCCGTTTTGCGGTACGCCAGACCCCTCCTGATGAACAGGATCCCGTTTCGAACGTGGCCGGTCGAACACAAGGCCGTTTCCTCCGTTCTGCGGTACGCCAGGCCTCGTTTCCATCACCTATTCCGTCCAAGCCCTCCCGATGAACACGACACATTCTGTTGCCTCCCCATGAACACGACGCATTCTGTTGCCTCCCCATGAACACGACGCATTCCGTTGCCTCCCCATGAACACGACGACGACGCTGTTTCTCCATTCCGACCCAGCCATGTACACGAGCCCTGGCCGTACGTATGCGTGAGTAGGCATTCGAGACCCCGCCCATAATACACATACGTGGCCGTATTTTCTTTCTTGCACCCTGGCCGCTGTATGTACATGTACATGCTACATGCGCGCCTGTACTACGACACGTGCGAGCCTCTACTACGACACGTGCGCACCTCTATATCGACCAGTATGTACGTACACGTTCGCGACCAGAATGACAACGCTATGTATGCTTCGACCAGGTGGGTCCCGACTGTCAGGCACTTCCTTGCCTGCGAAGATGTAGCTGGTGGGTCCCAGCAGTCAGGGGGCGAATGGTTTTTTTTTGCCCAGACGCACTTCCTTGCGTGTGAAGATGTAGCTGGTGGGTCCCAGCAGTCCGGGGGAAACGTTTTTTTCGCGAAAACAGTGGCCCGTCCGGTGGGTCCCAGCTGTCAGGTGGAGGAATCATTATTTTCCGCGTAATAAGGAGGCACTTCCTTGCTACGGCTGTGGACCCAGCCGTCAGCCTCTCCACGTATAGTCCACGTCCGATGGAAGTCGTTCCTTGACCACGTTGACCACGCCGCGCCGAGAGCACCAGGGCGGTGGACGACGACGAGGCCTAGGAATGGGACGACACGGAGGCAGGGAAGACTCGGCAGTTGTTTCCCACGCGGAGGGGTTTACTGGTTCGTTTGCCATCGTTAGAGAATAACAGCAGGTGTGGGTGACTAGAGGGATGGCTAGGCCAGCAATGGGAGTACGGTCGGGCGGTGAGGCATGTGCGGCACCACAGCCAGCCGCGAGGAGGAGGGAGTAGGCAGACCCGTCGGCGCTTGTTTGAGCGGCTGGAGCAGGAAGTGCAGAGATTGAAGAAGCACGACGGCCGTTGGATGGACATCCAACAGTCAGTGCTTGTGTGTCAACCTTCTTTTAGGAAAGCCTCAAATCTGTGGAAAATAGCATACAGCCCATCTGCCATTATTTCTAATAATTTACAACCCATTTGCTAATTCTTAAGGTTTTTTTGGAGCCCATATTCTTTTTGTTAGCATTACAGCCCATATTGTGGCAACGGTTAAAAAATTATACGCAATTTTGCATATTTCGGTGCGGTCCGAACTGTTTTTAATCCCAAAATTTCGACTCACATTCAAACTAATTTTAAAAATAAATGTATATCAATATAAAATCCAACAAATTCTCCACACATAAAAACTAATGTAATTTAAAATCTTGAAATGAAAAAAAAGATATTTGAAACTAATTGCCGGTTTGTTGTGTTTTGAAAATGTACAACCCATTTCTCATTACTGATGGGCCATTTTCTCGGCCAGCCGAATGAAAGCTCTCCTCGTCTTGAAAGATTTGTAGCCCAACAGGCCTCACAAAGCGACTTACTTGGCAAATCACAAAAAAACTGGGTTGTGGCCGTGGACCCAGCTGTCAGCCTCTCCACGTACAGTACTCTTCTGATGGAAGTCGTTCCTTGACCACGTTGACCATGCCGCGCGGAGAGCACCACGGCGGTGGACGACGGCAAGGCCTAGGAAGGGGACGATGCGGCAGCGGAAGCCCGCGCGGAGAGGACTATGAGGGCTCACTGGTTCGGCTGCGGTGTGAGGCTGCCGTCACCGCAGGGCCTGACCAGCGGTGGGAATAGTAATGGGCGATGAGGCCTCTGCGGCAGCACAACCGGCCACGGGAGGCAGGAGCATGCGGCACGACCGGTGCTGCTTTGGGCGGCTGGAGCAAGAAGACCAGAGGATGAAGAAGCACTACGGCCGTTGGATGGACATCGTACGGTCACTTGAGCTAGAATCGTTCATATTGACTAAGTTGACAAAGCCCTTCGTCGCCGTCAACTTAGTAGGCCCACAAGTCAGCCTCCCAGCAAGGTGGGTCCCAGCTAGCCGGGGGAGTTTTCATTTTTTGTGCGTAATAAGGAGGCACTTCCGGTGGGTCCGAGCTGACAGCGGGGGGGGGGGGTGTTTTTTTCACGAAATACGGTGGCCCGTCCGGTGGGTCCCTGCAGTCAGGGGGAAACGATTTTTTTCGCAAAATACTAGTGGCCCGTCCGGTGGGTCCCCGCTGTCAGGTGGAGGAATAATTATTTTGCATGTAATAAGGAGGCACTTCCTTACTGCGGCCGTGGACCCAGCTGTCAACATCTCCACGTACAGTCCATGTCCGATGGAAGCCATTCCTTGACCACATTGACCACGCCGCGTCGAGAGCACCAGGGTGGTGGACGATGGCGAGGCCTAGGAAGGGGACGACGCGGAGCCGGGGAAGATGCGGCAGTGGATGCCCACGCATAGAGGAGTACGAGGGTTCACTGGTTCGTTGCGGTGTGAGGCTGTCGTCGCCGCAGAATAACAGGGGGTGTGGGTGAGTAGAGGGATGGCCTAGCCGACGGTGGGAGTAGTAGGGGGCGGTGAGGCCTCCGCCGCATCGCAGCCGGCCATGGGAGGCAGGAGCACGAGGCACGACCGGCGCTGGTTTGGGCGGCTGGAGCAAGAAGACCAGAGGTTGAAGAAGCACTACGGCCATTGGATGGACATCGTACGGTCACAAGAGCTAGAATCGTGCATATTGACTAAGTTGACAAAGCCCTCCGTCCCCGTCAACTTAGTAGGCCCACAAGTCTGCCTGCCACTAAGGTGGGTCCCAGCTAGCAGGGGGTATTCATTTTTTGTGCGTAATAAGGAGGCACTTCCGGTGGGGCTGAGCCGACAGCTGGGGGAATGTTTTTTTGCGAAATACGGTGGCCCGTCGGGTGGGTCCCAGCAGTCAGGGGCAAACGTTTTTTTCGCGATATACTGGTGGGCATCCGATGGGTCCCTGCTGTGAGGTGGAGGAATAATTATTTTCCGCGTAACAAGGAGGCACTTCCTTGCGGCTGCCGTGGACCCAGCTGTCAGCCTCTCCACGTACAGTATTCTTCCGATGGAATTCGGTCGTTGACCACATTGACCACGCCGCGCCGATAGCACCACGGCGGTGGATGACGGCGAGGCCTAGGAAGGGGATGACGCGGAGCCGGGGAAAATGCGGCAGTGGATGCCCACGCGGTGAGGAGTACGAGGGTTCACTGGTTCGGCTGCGCTGCCGTCGCCGCAGAATAACAAGGGGTGTGGGTGAGTGGAGTGGAGGGATGGCCTGGCCAGCGGTGGGAGTAGTATGGGGGCGGTGAGGCCTCCGCGGCAGCACAGCCGGCCACGTGAGGCAGGAGCAGGCGGCACGACCGGCGCTGCTTTGGGCGGCTGGAGCAAGAAGACTAGAGTTTGAAGAAGCACTGCGGCCGTTGGATGGACATTGTACGGTCAGTCGAGCTAGAATCGTGCATATTTACTAAGTTGACAAAGCCCATCGTCCCCGTCAACTTAGTAGGCCCACTATACTGGGCCCCAGCTAGTAGGGGGAGTATTCATGTTTTTTGTGCGTAATAAGGAGGCACTTCCTTGCGTGCAAATATATAGCTGGTGGGTCCGAGCTGTCAGCGGCGGTAACATTTTTTCGCGAAATACAGAGGCCGTTTCGGTGGGTCCCAGATGTCAGGTGGAGGAAATCATTATTTTGCGCGTAATAAGGAGGCATTTCCTTGCATGCGGCCGTGGACCCAGCTGTTAGCCTCTCCACGTACAGTCCACTTCAGATGCATGTCGGTCGTTGACCACGCTGACCATGCCACGCCGAGAGCACCAGGGTGGTGGACGACGGCGAGGCCTAGGAAGGGAATGACACGGAGGCAGGGAAGACTCGGCCGTTGTTTTTGTTTCCCACGCGGAGGGGAGTACGACTGTGCGAGGGTTTACTGTTTCGTCTGCCATCGCCGGAGAATAACAGCAGGTGTGGTTGAGTAGAGGGATGGCTAGGCCAGCGATGGGAGTATGGTCGGGCGATGAGGCCTGCGCGGCAGCATAGCTGGCCGCGGGGAGGAGGGAGCAGGCAGTCCCGCCGGCGCTTGTTTGAGCGGCTGGAGCAGGAAGAGCAGAGATTGAAGAAGCACGGCGGCCGTTGGATGGACATCCAACAGTATACAAGCCATCTGTGGAAAACAGCATACAACCCATCTGCCATTATTTCAAATAATTTACAACCCATTTGCTAATTCTTACGGGTTTTTTTCGGAGCCCATATTCTTTATGTTAGCACTACAGCCCATATTGTGCGCATGGTCAAAAAATTATACGAAATTTTGCATATGTCGGTGGGGTCTGAACTGTTTTTAATCCTGAAATTTTGAGTCACATTCAGACTGATTTTAAAAATAAATGTATATCAATATAAAATCCAATAAATTTTCCACGCATAAAAATCAATGCAATTTAAAATCTCTAAATGAAAAAAAGATATTTGAAAATAATTGCCGGTTTGATGTGTTTTAAAAACGTACAACCCATTTCTCATTACTGATAGGCCATTTTCTCGGCCAGCCGAATGAAGCTCTCGTTGTCTTGAATGATTTGTAGCCCAGGAGGCCTGATAAAGCAACTTACTTGACAAATCACAAAAGAACTGGGCTAGCCATTTTCAGAAAGAAAAAAAAACTACTGGGCTGGACTGTGGTAAACATAAAAGAAAAGGTTCTCTAGACAGGCCAGCGTGTCCCGCATAGCCTAGTTGACACCCTGCTTCTGTCTCAAAAAAAAATTAGATAAATGCCACTCCAATTAGGGCAATTCATAAAAATGCCACTGCAATTTCCAAACTTTGAAAAATTCCACTGCAATTTTTGCAAACTTTGAAAAACGCCACTGCAGTTTGCAAACTTTGAAAAACGCCACCCCAAACTTCGAAAAATGCCACTAGAAATGGCATGAAATGGCATTTTTCAAAGTTTGGAAATTGCAGTGCCATTTCTTGGATACACCAGATTTGGAGTGGCATTTATCAAAATAACCCAAAACAAAAATAACTGGGCGAGCTGCTGGGTCCCTGGTGTCAGCCGCTCGTTGTGCAATTCTCTCGTTTATTGACTACGTTGACAATGGCATGGGACCCAGATGTCAGAAATCCACTAGGAGGAGCCATTTTTTTATTGGCTTGAAATAAGGAGGCAGTTGCTTGCGTACTGCCATGACCTTGGCGGGTCCCTGCTGTCATCCTCTCCACGTACAGTACTAGTTAGTCGTGCTTCAAAACTGATCGGCACGCCATTAAAAAAATAAAGGTCGATAACTAATGCGGCACCTCGGGCCAATGCGGCCAGATCGCATTTTGCACGAGAAATTACACACCATGTTTCGTTGACATGTGGTCCCGTTCCAACATATCAGTGAGACGATGGTGAGTAGTAGGAGTATTTCTGAACGGACGTGTAGGCCGGGGCGCCTCTTCGTGAACCGTGGCAAACTCGCAACCATCCACTGACTCATCGCCTTTCCCTCTCGATTTGGAACTGCTGTTGCATGCTCTTCCTCTCCCTTCTCCATTTTCCTTCAGACCTTCACCCTTTCTTCTGCCATTGTTCGATTGTCTTCTCCATGGAGGGAACAGGCCGGAAACGACCCCGTTATTCTTGCCCCGATCTGAAAGATGACGTGGTGGAGGAACTCATTGATCGGTGCGAGGTCATCACCTCGGCTAGCATGGCAGGTTCATTCAAGCCCATTCTCGAATCAACTAATAACATCATTACAAAGAACCCAAGAGTCAAGGAGCGGTTTGATCTCCCCTATCTTCTTCGTCGTGACCCTGATGACTGGCGCCGGCACGACGGAGGCCTCGCCCCGTGCCAGTTGATGCCGCTTGATAATGATACGTATGATGTTAAGATGCCATCGCTTGAGGGCAAGGCTTGGGCGGGTGCAAATGGAGATTGGGTTGTTTACATTGGGTCCAACTGCGAGTGGGAACTTGTGAATGTGTACACTCGTCACCAGGTTCCACTTCCAAAAATCTTAGCACACTGCCTAGAGGTTGAGCACACCGGTAATGTACGCGCGTTTAAATACGATCATGGTGACTGTCTTCTACGGAACATAGCAATTTTTCGAGTTCCCAACCACTCTTGGAATTACAACAACTATGAAGTTGTTGCTATCTTCGAGAAGCTTGTTGCCATCCTTAGTGGTTTGACTCGATGGACATTGCTCAAAAATCAGTTTATGTGCACGAATGAGTACTGTGATGCAATTCAATACGAGGGCCTTGTGTTTACTGCCACCACTCGTGGCACCCTTTTTGCATGGTATCCTCGTAGTTTCGGTACGTTTGTCTTCCACCATAATTATAATTGTTTT
Organism: Triticum urartu; assembly: GCF_003073215.2. Lineage (NCBI taxonomy): Eukaryota > Viridiplantae > Streptophyta > Magnoliopsida > Poales > Poaceae > Triticum > Triticum urartu. Next base: position 424,116,467 of record NC_053024.1, read on the forward strand.
CATCCACATGCATGCGGGTTAGCAAGTTTCCCTTTACTAATTAACCTTCTTCTTGTGTTTCCAAGGTCCTGTGAACATCCCACCACCTATACTTGAAAATATTTATAACCAAGGGGGAGATACCGATGGTGATGATCACGAGTAGCGCCCATATACTCTGTGGCGCGTGGCAACTAATTCCGATGGATCACCTCTTCTTGTGTGTATACAGCCCACTGATGATGTTACTGCTAAGGAAGCAGGTGTCTCCCATGGTCGCACTCTCCGGACCTATTCCATCACCCGTCGCATGGTATTCGGGATGGATACTAGTGTGCTAGCGCCAACTCCTTCTCCCTGGCACAGAATTGATAGTCTTGGAGAAAACTCGCTCTTCCTTGGACAAAACTATCCGATGATGGTGAAAGGCGATCCAACTGCTATTGACACATTTATGAGAAGCAACTGTGTCTATACCTCGGACATTAGGTGATTCCCTACCCTGGTACTGATATAGTAGGCCACTTCAGCCTGGATGATCAGTCCTGCGTTGGTCTCCAGATCGACAATGGATGGCCCGTCCCAGAGAATCACTTGTGGTTCAAAGCAAGCGTTTCCAACGCCGCGGAATGGTTGAGTTGAAGTTCATTTCATGGCTTGTTATTTGTTGTGTGGTGAAAACTTTAGTATTTATAATGTATCCTCGTTGTTGATGTGGGTTGATGACCTAATGTATGTAATAAAATGATATGCATGTGATAAACATACTAAATTTATGAATGGCTTTCGAGTCGCTTCTCTGAGTGAGTGGTGCGACGAGGCAAAAAAATATTTTTCGAATACATAATTGTACGTGCATTGCAACAGGTTATCGGATGAGGCCAATCAACAATACTAGTACACTATTTGTACTAGCTTCACATGCTTCGCGCGTCGGGCGGGTGTTTTTACTATAGCCATATGTTAATGTGTTCGCTGTACGTAACCAGCACCTCCAATCCTCGATACTAGTACTATATAGTAGGAGTAAGTAGTAGGAGTAGTAGGGTGGCATGGGCCAGAACAAGCATTCACGTCCAGGAGTACAGCACACGCCACCACCACGACATCCATCTGACACCATATTATTTCTTGGAGTCCGTTCAAGAGCAATCTCTTCAACCTACTTCAGAAGGTGGCGCACATGTCCGCCACGACGCTACTTCGGAAGGCGGCGCAGATGGGCGCCACCTCGTCGAGCTCCTCGTTCCTGCGTGGGCTGGGCCTGGACATCTCGTCGTCGTCCCCAGTGTCGACGTCGTCAGGACAGCATCAACAGCAGGAGCACCACCACCAGGAGCCCATGCAAATGCAGTTCCCGGTGGGGTCGCTGCAGCAATGGCCACCGCGGTTGGAGCCCGAGCCAGCTCCGATGATGTCGGCCGGGCTGGGCCTCGGGTTACCATACGACTCTACCGGTGGTCCGATGGGGTTACCGGAGCTCATGATGGGCCAGTCATCACTGTTCAGCGCCAAGCCGGCCACGCTGGACTTCCTGGGGCTCGGGATGAGCCCCACCGGTGCAACGACGAGCAGGGGCCTCCCCGTGTTCATGCAGCCCATGGGCGGCGCGGTCGGCATGGCCCGAACCGGCATCGGCGCGGCGGAGACGTTCGGCTCCGGCCCGAGCGCTCAGGCCAAGCCGTGGGAGAGGAACCCGAGCAGCTCGCCGATCCTGTGAAAGGACTGCCGGGCAGTATCAACACGTAGCACATCAGCTGTAAAATGCTGCTTGTGTCTAATTAGCAACAACTAGTCGTCAGTTCTTCGCCATTCTTTTGTTTCTTAGGTTACAATCAAGTACGTAAGTTACTTTTGTTCCTTTAGGCTTCAGCTTAGTACTCCTGCCCTGCCCTGCCCTGCCCTGAAGCAAAGTTCTTTTCAAGTTCATTCACAGATCAGTTGGTGTTTCCTGCAGTTAACTGCACCTTAACATTCAGAACTGCGGGTTAATTAGAGAAGACGACATGGTGTTTCCTGCAAAAGTGCGGACGAAGACCGGTCAAGCCACCTGGCTGCCACTTGTTAAGCTGTGATAGGCTGGGGACTAAATCATCACATCTAGTGCAAGTTGGGGTATGATGGAGTTACATTTTGCAAGTTCGGGACTAAATCATCACATTCCATGCAAGTTAGGGTACTTGGGGTGCTTTTACCTCTAACTTCAGCCATCGCGCGGCGGGCGTGGTGGGGGTTTGCCGATAGTTAGTTTCCTTAACTGCGGTCCCACTTGTAAGGCCAACTCCAACGCACGACCCCAAACGGACCTCCATTTTGCATGAACTTCAACGATAATTTTGACTAGAAAAGCAAGACCAAAGAAAACAAGAACCACAAGAATACATTTTACTACTCCTGTAAGTTGGATTAGTGCCTTCTCGATGCATTTATTGTTGATCTGCAGAGGCTCGATCTTCCGTGCTTCTTTCTTCTTCAGGTGTAAAGAAGTAGACGTTGCTTCCTCGCATCTAGTCTCATGTCTAGCCTCTATTCTAGTAGGAGTATCAACAAGTGCACTAATCTCATCCGAGAGGAGAACCGAAGATTTGGTCGGGTTCTTCCTCCTTTTGCCGACACGTGGGACATCCAGCATCCAGGTCGTGTCATGAAAGAAAATAGAGTGGTAGTTGAAGCCACGAGATGTGCATCTTGGGTTAAACTGTAAATAGAATCTTACTACTCTTGAGTAACTCCAAAAGCGGCCACGGAAGATCTTTATTGGATTTGTTTTTCATCACTAGCACGTCGAGGTGAAAGATGTGCAGGTTCAGTGGGTCCTCTTGCGTTTTCACTGACATGTGGGGCCGCATGTGAGAAAACAGACGATGGGCTTCGCGCGTCCGCTAGCTGGCAGAGAAGAGAGATAGAGGAGGGCTGAGCACGGACTGCAGGAAATTTGTTCTACGTACCTCGATATAGGCTCGATATAGTGGGGTGGCATGGGCCATAACTAGCATTCACGTCTAGCAGTACGGCACACGCCACCCACATGAGTCCCATCTGACACCAATTTTCTTGGAGTCTGTGCTACAACCATCTCTTCTCCCTCCTGTTTTCTCAGCCATCGCGCGGTGGGCGGGGTGGGGGTTTGCCGATAGTCGGTTTGGTCAACTGCGGTCCCACTTGTAAGTGAAAATGCAACACCGCACGCATTCCCGCTTGAGCGGCGTGCCGGACCAACCGTGTGGGGGTGCGACGCGAACACGGCAGGCTTTTCCTTTTGAACTCGTAACTTGTAAAATTTCGTTTTGCTCCATGGCGCGACCGATAGATATAAAATAACGATTTTTCCTAGAGTAATGAGAAGTTTGGTTCTGGCGCCGTTCATGCATGGAGCACGTACGAAAATTAAGAAGTTGATGCTAAAGGTAAGATAATTACTGTAGTATCATATACTACTACATGGATTTGACGGAAAGATAAAAATACATACGGATCCATCAACGTTCAACGACATCCTCACGCCCTAGTGCGCCAGGTCACCAACCGACGTGTGAGGAGCAGAGGCGTTGGCGCCGAGCTCAACGTGCTTCTGAACAGTGCCGTCCAAGGTTGCCTTGCGCTCCAAGAAGTCCAGCGCCCTATCGTCCTCCTCTTGCATGTAGTAGTCCTTGTGGACGATTTGCGCATAGACGTGGGTGATTATGTCGATGGTGTCTTGCTGCACCAGGCGCTGCGCAACGAGCGCGACCTTGAGGTGGACATTCTCCGGCGCGACGGCGGGCAGTTGCAGGGCCACCAGTGCGTCGAAGAGGTTGTTACCATAGTGGCCATTGAGGGTGGCAGGCATCGCAGAGCCTGGGCGCGTCAGCTGGAGGCTTACGTCAAAATCGTCCGCAAGCTTCTTGACGACGGTGAACTTGTCGAGCAAAACCGACGAGGACCTCGTCGAACAAGGAGACAAAGCTGTCGTCCAAGCGGCCCCTCGCCCTGGCGGCCTCAAGCAATACTACCTAGAGACGTTCCTCGGTTCCGGGGCTGCAGGCCGGCGTCGTGGACCATCTGGCACAGTCGGCTGATGCTCGCGCTCATCGCCTCCATGGATCTAGCGTAGCTTCTGGTCAACTGATCTTGCGATTCGAGTGATCACTCAGCCCTTGGTTAGCGTGCGCAGGTGCGTAGGATTTTGTACTACTCCTCGGCCCTCTACTGCACCTGCCTTTGGTTGTATGATAGGCGGGCCAGCCACCCCTTGGGTCCACGTGTCATTCACCCAAAGGCAATTGCCGTAAGTCAATGAAGCTGCGTCCCCCTCCGTGCTGGTGCAATATAGTCATCTCACCGGACCTCTAGTTGGGCCAAACGAGAGAAGTTTGATGTTTACTGGTTTATTGGTCCCCTTTGCATTTTGCACCAAGTTTTGACCTTTGATTTAACTAATAAAAGGTTAATGCATGTAAACAAAAATGTTGTGTAAGTCACCTCACGAAAACCAAATAATCCCAAAATACTTAGGCACGGTGCATTAACTCCCTCCTTGTTTCTTATTTCGTGACATATCAACCAATGAGAGGTGTGGGCCGTGCATGCTTTCAATGACTTGAGACTACCAAACATGACATGCAGTGTTTAGTTCATTGCATGTAATCCTATTAGTACTCAGTTAGGAGTAGCAAAAAAACATTAAGTTATCTCGCCGATAGGAATAAAACACCATGCATTTATTTACAGAGGGAGTAGTACATTTTTGGTGACATGCATTACTAGATATTGCTAGTCGAATACTAAAATCCAGATGGACGTGGTAGTACTCCTAAATCCAGACGGTGGTGCTACTAGTACTAGTAGTAGTACTACCAATGTAGGAGTAGTAGTAGGAGTACTAGCACTATACTATCCGTTGGTCAAATTATTACGTGCTGCTCCTCATAGTGAAGTGACAAGACCCTGCGCCGGAGATGACACCTGAGTATAGGCGCCGTGTTTGGCATACGATTGTCAGCCTCACCGTCTGCAGTCACTATCATCATGGCTGTAGAGCTAGCCTGCTTACAACTAGCCCTGTTCGACATAATATCCCGTGCGTAGATGCCCGTGCATTGCACGGAACACCAAGATTGGGGGTGGACGGCTCCGGCAGCGGCCAGTGCGCCAGATTTTTCCACGGCCTTCTACTCCTAGATGTGGTGGGGAGGAGATGAGGCTGATTATGAGGGACAAGGAGTTGTTTGTAAATAGGGAACAAGTGCGGGCATCTTTTTGCAAAAATGGAGAATCTTGGTTTGTATGCGTCAGATCTAGATCCGACGGCTATTGGTGAAAGATGGGAGGCACAACATCATCACCAACTCATGACCTGTTTGATTCGTAGGATTTTGAAAATGCAGGAATAGGACACGGCAATATTACAAGTTTCAAACTGATATTACAAATGTTAGGAGTAATGTTGCACCTACGAAGAGGGAATTACTAGGAAGTTTACGTAAGAACTTTCGTTACTTTAGGTGGATGCAACATTATCATACAAACTAAAATCCACCGCCCTGACAAGTCACTAATGGGCAAATAAGTTTTTGAGTCTCTGGCCACTTGATGTTTCAAAAACAAATTCAGCTTCTGCGGAGAAATGAGCTCCACCATGTACCCGCGTGGGTGTGGCTGGGCATGAAGCGTGAGTACGTGCACGGTGCACCTATTCTCTTCTTGAGAGAGATACAAACCTAGAGAGATATAGTGTGTGGGTTCTTGAGAGTTTTGGGGGGGGGGGGGCAACCAAAAAATTTAACATATGCAATGTGTGTGAAATAGAGTCCTGGATATAACATATATATAGAGGGGGCGATCCACGAGAAGAGAGTGGAGGTATCATCGGCTTGAGGTGTCCATAGAATCGAAGAGAGGGATGATGTGTGTGTGTGTGTGTGCGTGCGCGATCGATAAAGAGTGCCATCGAATTTGTGTGTGCCCACATCAAAGATATAGAGTGGCTGGCCTACTGGAACGTGAGATGGGACATGTGCAGTTTGTCTCTGTGGCATGGATACCTACCTGCAGCGCTCGACTATCGGTGTGTGGTGGGGGAAGAGGGAGGCCCAATTAACTATAGAGGTACAATGGTTGGTATATGTGTGGAGGAGGAGAGAGGCCTACCTCATGTATTAAGGAGATCGATCTGCCTCATGTATTAAGGGAGATCGATCGGCATCCATGCATATGTGCAGGAGATGAATAAGGTTGGGAGAGAGACAGAGCTAGAGTGTTGGAGGGGGTGGTAGTGGAGTTGCTTCTAACAAATGGTGGGATAGGCTTGCTAGACAAACGGCGGGCACACCCGTAATATCAATAAGAGAGGAGATGGCTGCTTGTTGTCTGTGCACGTGCGTGTGAGAGACGGGTCAGGAGGCATGCACGAATGATGAGGGGGGATGATGTGGCTATGGTAAGCAGACGTAACTACATAGGAAGATCAATCGCCCTTTGTAAGAGAAAGGAGAGACATAACTTGTGAGGTACGTCGATCGATGGGGGGGGTAGTTAAAGTCGATCTAGGTATATGTTGGGAGATCGATCGGTATACATGCATGTGTGTGTTAGAAGAAAATGCGGCACGAGGAGAAGGATAGAGAGAGGGATGCATGTAGGAGGTGGTACGAGAGGCATACTATATCGAGGGGGAGGAGTGTGCGAGTACGAGAACGATGAAAAGAGTGGTGGGAGTGAGGCATGGACGGTGACAAGAGAAGAGGGGAAGCTTGTGTTTGTGCTAGCCACACCTGGCTAGAGAGGCATATCGATCGATGTGTGCCGTAAAGAAGGAGCTGGGGGGCCTACACACACCGTGGGTGAACGACCTAAAGTGAAAAGACGAATTTGCACGATGGAGCTAGAGAATGCTGAGGGAGGGTTAGAGGGATGCGGGCGTGTGCATGCACAAGAGAAAGTTAGTGCTAGCTACAAAGATAAGAGGGTTGTGTGGGTGTAAAAGACGAATAGAGATCATATATACTTCATTATAAAAAGCGAATTGGGATATTTGAAGAATTTATCATAGTGTTTCAAAACGACAGATGTGTGAATATATATAATGGTGATACACATGGTGTGGTTATGAACATGGTATACTACATTTAATATATTTTATCTCTACTCTTATAAAAAACGGAGTTGTTGATGATAGTGTGCCTGCCATCCTACATTATAGGCCGTCTGATTTATATCTGGCGGATAGCAAGGAAACTATGATGGTTGAAGTTGGCAACAATCATGATTGTAGATTCTTATTGAAATAGCGAAACAAATTCAAATTTAGTTCGAATTGCAGCGGTAGTAAGACATTTGGAATGCTCTAAAATGTTGGTATGAGTAGGTTACATGCATTATACAGCAAGCGAAAAAATTTAATCGGACATAACATGGATTCATACTCCCTCCTTCCATCTATATAGGGCGTAATGAGATTTTTAAGACCGCCTTTGACTATTGACAAGATTAATAGTACATGACATGTACAACGTGAAAATTATATCATTGAAAGAACCTTTCACAGATGAATTTAACGGTGTGCTTTGTGTAAGTTGCATGTCATATATCATTGCTCTACTATTTGGTCAAAGTTAGCATCGAAAAATGCATTAGGCCCTATATAGATGGAAGGAGGGAGTAGCTTTGAATAGCATTTGTATAGTAAAATGGGGTAGGACTCTCTCTTTGTGTGGTGTGAATAGTTTTATTTTTTTCGTTTTCTTTTTGGTTGAGGGAAGTGCGAATTGATTTGGTACGTACAAGTACAATATTACTACATGTTAGGCTTGTCCCGAAAATTCAACCCGCGTCTTGTTATATCCCGAAAATTCAGATATCGTGCTCCCGAAACTGGCGCCTTCACAACCCGTGCCTTGTTATCCTGAAATTACAACGCGCGCGAAAACTCCCTCTAGCTGCCAAATCCCGACACGCGAAATCCCCCTTCTAACCCTGAGCCGAAAGGGCCGCTAGTTCACATCGGTGGGGTACTTTTGTAACACACCCTACATTTTGGACAAGCGCGTTCCTAAGTCATGCTTCACCCCCTCCCATCGCCCCCTTTTCGCCATTCGAAATCCCAGGCCACCATAACCTCTCCGCTGCAACCGCGAAACCCCACCCTCCTCCATCCGCCACGTCACCGCTGCCCAGCCGGAGCCTCTTCCCCGGCGACGTCGTCCACCGCAACAGCTCGACGTCCCTCGTCCGCCTCCCTGGATGAGGATCCATCGTCCATCTCGCTGTCCCGCTGGTTCAGCCGCCCCGTCCTCCACCTCCAAGGAGTTGCTCCGATGATCGCCTCGTCTATCGCGGCTGCTCCATCCCCACGACGCCGCCTTAACCTGCTCCACCGGAACCACATCATCCTCACCGACTCCTCGGACGAAGCCGAGGCCTACTCGGCGCCACCAAAGAGGTTGTACACTCATCGCATCACACCTTCTCCTTAACTCGACCTCCCGGCGCCGACGGTGTTCCATCCCGCACCCCCATGGAGCAGCTACCTTTAAGCTGGTGCCGCGGGCGACATCTCCATGGGGGCTCTCCCCCAGTGCAAGGCCCCTTCAGCGGCGGCGTCCATACCAGCCGGATCTGCTGTTGCTGCTCTGGCTCTTGCTCGATCGCTCGCTTGCCCAGCTGCTGCTGCTGCTCTCCCCCTCGCTCGTGCTGCTGCTCTGCTCCGATTAAGCCACACGTCAGTCGGGTGAATCGACTTTTGGGTCATTCGATTTCCAGGGGTTGGAGGGGGCTCGCCGAAGTTAAGGAAGAACCACCCGTAGTGGGGACGGGGGCTCGCCGGAGAGGTACCCCACTATCTATCCTAGGGTTCAGGGTGGGGGCGGGGGGCCTAGAGGGCTGGCTGGGGCGGCGGTGGCGAGTTGTTTCGGGGCGGCGAGGTGGAGTTGGGGCCGGCGGTTCGGCCGGTGGTGGCTGGCGGCTCAAGGGGTGTAGGTTGAAGATGAACTGTAGGCCCTCCCTAAACTACATATCAAGTGCCTCTCTGCTACCATTGCGTTCAGTTTCGACAGTAGCATTCAGATTCCACAGTAAATTTCAGTTTCGATAGTTAAGTTCAGAGTCAACAGTTTTTACCTCATCTGTTGTAGTTAGGTGGTTTTTGGTGATGTTAATTTTACATCCATTTTACATCATCTATTGGAGATGCTATTAGAATCCCACTTGAGATTGACGATGTCTGTCTTGTGCTACTTCAGCCTTGACGTCTTACGGCTCACCGGAGCTGCTCCAACGACAGAACGATCCATCACAACAGAGCAGTGCCTTGGACGCCATCTACAGATTCCTCAGATCTTCCTCCACACCTCCGACAGCCACCTCTGCTTCAACTGCTTCAGCGACCAACCCAATGATGCTGAGGTCGACACAGCTATGGCAAAGAGGTTGTACACTTGTTGCATCACTTATTACTATACATTCACGTCGATCCATTAGGGCTATTTTGGTTCAACGGAAAAACATCGATCCACTGGTTGTTACCATCACTCTAAATTTCTGCATGCTCTCCTTACATAATCTCACCATATTTTTTTTCGTATGCATGTCAGATATTGTACACAGTCATGCTGAACATGTAGAGAAAAAGAGAAGAGTTTTGCGCGGCAATACAATGTCATGCAGACATCGCTCCATGGTGGGTTCAATGGAAAACCCTCCCCACCCCTCTCCAGATTGTAATCCAGAGGAAAATATCTGTTCTGAGGCGGATCCGGATGCCGCTGACCACTCCTATTTATCCCCAAGGTGTTTGCTCTAACTTGGCATGATGATGTTAGTCATATCATGCATATGTTGCCTTGAAGTGCCTACTTTTGACATCATATATGTCATCTGCTTAGTTTAGACATGTTCTGTAATGCCACCTATTTAGTTTCTATATCATATATGGGAATTATGCAGTCTCACGTCTTTTAGCCAGCCATAATGTATGTGAAATGTGCAATGCCATCCTGTTTAACCATGCATCATATATTTGAATGATATCTTGCCCATCCTTTTCTTCATTACATTTCCATTTGTCGATAATGTTTGTACATTAAACTAATCTTCCTGTGAATCAGCTATTTGGTGGGAGATGGAAAAATCTGGAGTGAAAACAAGGCCTTCAGAGCAGACAGTGCTACCTGTCGAAGCAGATCTCTTGTTGGGTCCTGATAGCTCCTTAGAGATGGATTTAGAGACAGATGACCATTCCTATTCCCCCACTAAGGTGTATGCTCTAACTTGGCACGGTTATACTGCTCATATCATGCATACGGTGTCTTGCATTGCATAGTTTAGACATCATATACACAATATTCAACACCATGTTCTTAGTTCAGACATCATATCGAATGCCCTCTGTTTAGCATATAAATCACATATGTGAATTAAATGATGCGATCCTGATTACTTAGATAACATGTAGGTGAATTATGTCATGCGATCCTGTTTAGTTATTCATCATATCTTTGAATTATGTTATGCTATCCAGTTTAGGTAGACATCATATATGTGAAATTATGTCATGCTATCCGCTTTAGTTAAACAATATACATGTCAACTATTTCATGCCCTCTTTTTTACACACTATCTATTGCATCTGTCTCTCATACAATGTCTGTACATTCAACTATGTTTCCTGTTTATCAGCCATTTGAATTGGAGCGGGTGATGCCAAGATCTTGCGGACTAAAAACACGGTCTTCAAATAAAACAGTGCTACCTCTTGGTGGAGATAGCACCCCGGTTGTACATGCAGAAGAACCAGACCTACCACACATAACCCAAACTCTCGCAGATTGTACCCCTACTACGATGGACAGAGAACCAGCTTCACCCAATCTAACCCCAACCCCAGCCGATAGTAACCCAGTTCCTGTTGACACGGCACCATCTCCACCATAGAGCTCCCAAACAAGAGCAGTTAGTAAGGCAGCTCCAGTGCCCAAAGGGTCAGTACTATCACGGTGAACCCCAAATCCACCAGTTAGTACGCCTATTCCTGTGGAGGAAGCACAACCAGCTAGTCGTAGTTTAGCATCTATCACATTTGATGTTGTTAAATCATATGTGTGTATCTTCCCATCTTGGAAATATTATACTAAAGATGAAGGAAAATGCCAGTTGTAGGTGTTTGTCCAGGAGTTATGTGTAAGTAACGTTATTCATGGCAATTACTTTGCTTCGTCCCATACATCCTACCTCCATGATGGTTATAATACAGCAAATTTTCCCATTTTTCTCTATAGAGAAGGACCAATTTGGAAACTTAGGATGAGGTAACCTGTGCTAATACCTCTGCTATCTTCAAGAATGCTTGGTGGCAGTATCGGAATTACCTGAAGAAAACGTACTTCACCGGCAAAGAAACTCATCAAATTCCCTTACGTTCTCCTGAGACACATTTACTAGACGATGACTGGGAACGCCTTGTTCTGTACTAGTCCCGAACCAAGAATGTGGTAAGGTCTATGAGCTCATTTTCTATTTTAAGTATTATATTCTTGCGTCTTACTTTACTCTGTTCATGTAGAACAAGTGCCTAAACCTGAAGAACAACTGTTCTAATTTAAGATTCCATTGGTACCATAGGACATAGATATATGTTTGTTTGATGCTTTTATTATGTACTAGTACTTGGAAATAGAAGACTTGGTAGTTTAATCCTGTCCACCTTACTAATGAACAGGTTCACCAAAATGAGTTTCATATACTAGTACATGCTAAACTTGTTATGTGTCTGCTTGTTTCTTCTTTTAGAATGTTGACAGAATATTGAGGAAGAGTGCCTTATTAAGCAACGGTAAATGAAGTAATGCAGATAAGGTTCAGCATAGTGACGCATCCTGTCTTGGTTTAGTGTTGGAGTTACTGGCCACTAACGATTGCACAAGCTATTCAAATTCACTGTCTGAATCAGTTCGGTTTCTTGAGTCTCAACTACAAGATGAAAGACATCGATCAGCTGTGCTGCGACAAGAAGCAGAAGGACCGTGGAAGTCCCTGAAGCATTCAGATGCATACTTTCTGGTGCAACAACAAGCGTTGGAGGATTTTAGCGCCAAACAGGACAAAGCTAATCGGCTTGCTAAGCTTATTGCTAGCATGGTGGATACCAAGGATAACATTTCTTGAGCTCTTCTGAAGTTGTTTCAGTTATGCTCTTGTTTTGCTGTCACGTTTATTTGCACTGGTGGCCAATTTAGATGGCCAGTGTATATGATATGCTGCTTTGTTCCCTATATTTGCACTGGTGGCGAACTTTGATGCCCAGTGGATGTAATATGTGTAATAGCCATGATAGCCTAGCATTAGTTGCTTGCTTATTTATTTCCTTGTTGTCTTGTTTATTTGTTTGCTTGTAGTCATTGCAGTTCTTTTTCCGCGGTTAACTAGTGGCTGCAATAACCTATTTTTTAAAACTAGGCCACAATAACCATGGGCTAATATTTACTTTAGTGACATTGGGCCTCCTACGGGCCGTAGAAACAGTGGGCCTTCTACGGGCCGTAGAAATAGTAAGCCTTCTACGGGACGTAGAAACAATGGGCCTTCTACGGGCCGTATCATCAATGGGCCTTATACGGCCCGTATGATCGATTGGCCAAACATGGGCCAATAACAGGCTGCCTTATGGCCATAAACGGGCTAGAGTTGGAATCGTCCGTTCATGGGCCGACCGTAATGGGCCATCGTTAATAGGCCGTATTTGATGACGCTATGAAAACGGCCCAACGTATTAACGGACCACAAACAGGCCGACTGTAACCACGGGCTGAATTTGGCCCACAAGCAGAAAATGACAGTAACGGGTCGTAAGTAAACGAATGCTGGACATGAGCCCAAGAATAAATGGTCTCTGAGAAGGCCGAAAGATAACATGGGCTGGAAACGGCCCAACGGAATAACGGGCCGTTAATGGGTATAAAGTGATACACTGTTCATTATGGGCCAGTTTCACCACGGATCGTTAATGGGTGTAAAGTGATACACTGTTCATTACGGGCCAGTTTCACCACGGGCCGTTAATAGGCCAGGAGTTACATAGGGCCTCATATGGGCTGAAAGACGTCATGGGCCATACATGGGCCAGAAGTGAAAATGGGCTGGAATCATATTGGATGGTCCAGATGACGCTACTGGGCCTAATTCGGATAGGGCGTAACGGGCCTTGGGTTAGCGGGCTGTAAATGGGCTATATGCGAACAGACCGTTAACAGGCTTTACATGGGCCGGCCCGCCACCTTTTGACCAAGTCAAACGGGCCGGCCTTTTCACTGGAATGGGCCTCTGTTGGGCCGTGCCACGTGTCGACGTATCATAGGCGCCTATCTGACCCACCGACGAGCTGACACGTGTTTCGTCCGGCCAATAAGAATTTTACACGTGGAAATTTCCCATTGGTCGGGGCTGTTAATGGGTTATCAGATCCAAAACCCGACCCGATAGCTTAATGGCGTTCCGTTATGGTGGATGCCATGTGTCGGTCACCCTTGACGAAAGCACTTCTGTGACACGCGAGTTATCGTCATGGAAGTGGACACTTCCATGATGATAATTTTGGTAATGTCATGGAGCAATTCTACGACAGCACAGGAATGACTATCTTGATTCTATCATAAATTTGTCATGGATGTACATGCATGACAAAAATGCGACCTACTGTGAAAAACACGTATCATCACGGAAGTGTATTTTTTTGTAGTGGAAGGATTACCCCTATTGGAAGAATAAGATGCGAATGCATCTTAAGGCAATTGACAACGATCTCTGGTATGTTGTGGAAAAAGGTGTTCCCTCTATCACTCCTACCATTAACGCTGCTGATGTGAAGAGATTCAAGCAACTCGTCTCTTGAGCGAAGAATATCATATGTGGCCATCTGAGCAAAGGGCAGTATGGCGGAGTGAGTGCTTTGGAGACACACAAGCTTATCTGGGATATGATGTCAAAGGTTAACGAAGGAGTCTCAACTCAACGTGACTCTCGAGTTGACGTTCTTCGCAATCTCTTGAACCGCTTCAAAAGACTTGACAATGAAAACATTCAGCAAACCTTCGATCGTCTCACTGACATCTCAAATGAGATTCAAGCACTTGGTGCCACTGACATCACTGACCATGAGGTGGTCAAGAAATTGCTGAGATCGCTTGATTCATCATTTGACACCCTTGCACTAAGGATTCAAGAGCGTGGAGATTACATGTCACTTGAGCCTGCTGATATCCTCGAGAGGCTAAATACTCATGGGTTCCAACTTGCTGAGAAGAGAGATCTCTATGGACCGAGCTATGGCAGATCACGCGCACTGAAGGCCAAGGCAGTCTCTGAATCTGAAGGAGAGGATTCTGGCAGCAGTCTTGGTGCTCCTAAAGAACTGAGTCAGGAGCTAGCAATGCTCGTGAGGAAATTCCAGAAGTTCTCAAGACATGGTCTCTCTGGTAAATCCTCAAGAGGTGATGACATGAGATCAGATTCCTCATCCCGTGACTATAAGAAAAGAACATTCCACAAATGCAAGAAACCTGGTCACTACTGATTGTCCTCAATGGGAGAAGGAATCAAAGAAGAAGAAATACAAGGATTACAGTTCTGATGACTCAAATAAGAAGAAGCAATCTTCAAAGTCATCATTGTCAAAATCTTCAAAGTCTTCATCTCACAAGAAGAGCAGCTTCAAAAAGGCACGGACATTCATTTGCAAGGAAATGGACTCTAAAGCTGAATCTGAGGAAGAGGAGGCATTTGAGGAGTCAGATTCTGGTGTGGCGAGCCTAGTCCTCGCTACCGATTTTGTCAGCAAGTCCATCTTCAACTCTAAGGAAAATGAATTCCCCAACACTGCTGACGACGGTGACAATGACTAGGCTCCCACCTATTGCTTCATGGCAAAAGGTGCTAAGGTACTCAAATACCCCTCCTCTGAATCAAGTGAGGATGAATCTGATGAAAACCTCAAGCCCAGCTATTCTAAACTTGCTAAGATTGCTGTAAAGCAACAAAAGGCTTTTGAAAAGGTTCAAAATATGCTAGACTAAAGCGATGACCTGTTGGGTGAAGAAATGGATCGAACTCAAACTTTGACTAAAAAACTTTAGAGACTTCAATCTAAGTTTGACAACCTTCAAGGTCATCATAACACTCTCTTAGCTGATCATGAGAAACTTTCTTATGAATTTCTTCAAAGAAAGCAAGATCTTGAGCAGTTAAGGGTGAGTTATGAAGATCTTCAGAAGTAACATGATCCATTGCTTCCTCAACAGACCAGTTCCGCTCAGGTGGAATTATTTCCACAATGTTTGAAATTCATTGGACGAGAATCTGCTAATTCTTCACCTGAAAGTTCAAATGCTTCTATTGCTGCAAATTCTTCAACTGTCTTTGTTATCACAAATTCCTCATCTGAGGATACCACTAGTGTCACTGACAATGCAGGGTTGAAGGAATTGTATGTGACAGGCATGTACAAAATCCTCAAAGGGTATCAGGGTATTTGTGATGTGCTTAAAAAACAGATCCTCAACAAGAACCCTAGGAAATAGGGTATTGCCTTTGAGAGGAAACTTAATGCTGATGGGACCTGCTGGAACCTGAGCAGTATCCCAAAACCTCATGAGTTTCTGCAAAGGGACCTCCCGTAGATCCATCCACTTTATTTGGCTTTACACGTGAATCTTCATATTCTTCTGATGAGTCATTTGACTCGAACTATAAACTGTTCAAAAATCAGAATGGTGAAGTATTTTCTAGATATGTTGGAAGTAACTGCAGGAACGGTCCCCCTATGAAGAAAATCTGGGTTCCCAAAAAGTGCCTTGAAAGTCTTCAGGTGAATGTCATCATGACACCACCTGTGAAGAATAGGAACCCCAGATCAAATTCTTCATATGGACCAAAGTCTTCATATGGATCCAAGTCCTCATATGGACCGAATTCCTCATATGGATCAAAATCATCATATGAACATTATTGTGCTAACACTTTTGTTTCATAGGGAAAGCCTAAGGGCTATGAATATGTGCATTATTCTTCAAATCATTATGTTCATAAGTCCTCGAAGAATTTCTCTCCTTATTCATATGCTTACTCTAACCCCTCTTATGTGAAACGAAGTGGACGGGCTTCTATGCCACCTTTTTCTTATGGGGCTCGTAGAATGATGAACTCTTTGCCACCCCTCTTGATGTGGGTGGTGAAGAAAAAGAACTAATCTCTTATGCAGGGTCAGGTCTCCAGACGAACTTGAACATCTGATGAATTTGCTGGAGACCTGAATATACTTGAAAGGACGCAAGCTAATCATGAAGAAATGAATTATCATTTCTCACGTCCTCATACTACTATCTATGTTGTATTGTTTGATGAAATTGATCTGATGAATTTGATGTCATATTCTTCACTGATGAAGTATATGAGTTCATAAGATGCACTAATTCATTTGCAGGATGATCAACCCAAAGCGACTGAGTGGGTCCTCGACAGTGGATGTACAAATCACATGACCGGTGACAAGAACCTATTGATGGACACTGCTTTATCTCCATCGCATCTGAAGCATATCACCTACGCTGACAAAGGCAAAAGCAAGGTATTGGGTCTAGGTAGGGTTGCGATCTCAAAGGATCGACACATGGACAAAGTCATGCTTCTCGAGGCCTTAGGATTCAACCTCATGTCTGTCTCAATGCTTTGTGATCTTGATATGGTTGTTGTCTTTGGCAAGTATCGTTGTGTTGTGATCATGGAATATGACAATTCCAAAGTCTTCGAAGGCTTTAGGAGAGGAGACTTGTATATTGTTGATTTCTCTACAGGACCACAACCCACCACGTGTCTACTGGCTAAAGCTTCTGAAGGCTGGTTATGGCATCGACGACTAGGTCATGCTAGCATGAGGAACTTGCACACACTTGCGAAGAAGAAGCAGGTCATTGGCATTGAGGGTGTCAAATTCCTCAAGGATCACATGTGTGGAGCTTTTGAAGCTAGAAAGATGACTAAAGCCAATCATCCCTCAAAGACTATCATGACTACCACTCGTCCATTTGAATTGCTTCACATGGATCTCTTCGGCCCTACTCATTATGCCACATTCACTAATGTTGCATCTTTATACGGCTTTGTTATTGTTGCTGACTATTCTCATTATACATGGGTGCATATCATCACTTACAAAACTAAAGTGCAGGAAGTCTTCAAACGATTTTCCTCGAGGGCTTCAACAAACTTCAGTGTGAAGATCAAGCACATTAGAAGTGACAATTGGACCGAGTTCAAGAATATTGGTCTTGATGACTATCTTGACGAACTTGGTATTACTCACGAATTATCTGCTCCTTATACTCCTCAGCAGAATGGCGTCATGGAGCACAAGAACATGACCCTTGTTGAGATGGCTCACACTATGCTTGATGAATACAAGACGCCTCCTTGCTTCTGGCCTGAGACAATTGATACTACGTGCCAAATCATCAACAGGGGATATCTTCACAAATTCTTCAAAAAGACCTCTTATGAACTCCTCACTGACAAGAAACCCAATGTGAGTTATTTCAAAGTCTTCGGTGCTAAATGTTGGATTAGAGATCCTCATCACAATTCTAAATTTGCACCGAAAGCACATGAAGGTTTTATGCTTGGTTATGGAAAGGACTCACACACCTATAGAGTCTTCAACACCTATCACCACAAGGTTGTTGAAACTGTAGATGTGCAGTTCAATGAAACTAATGGCTCGCAAAGAGAGCACCTACCTCCTGTGCTAGATGAAATGTCACATGAGGAATCCATTAAGTTTAAGGCTACACAGGATGTCATTCCTACCGAAGAATCTGCTGAAGAAGTCATTTCAGAATGTAAAGAACATCATGCTGATGCACCTGATGAAAATGTCTCTGAAGAAAATGTTGAGCCCTCTCAATGTCGTCAACCTGCTCATCATCGCATCGCAAATGAAGTGCAGATTGAGAAAATCGTCAATGACATCGAAGCACCAGGTCCTCTCACATGCTCAAAGGCTTCTCATTTATCTAACTTTTATGGGCACTTTGCTTTTGTCTCTATCACAGACCCCACCAAATTTGATGAGGCATTTCTGGAGCCTGAGTGGATTCAAGCGATGCAAGAGGAATTACATCAGTTCGAGCTTGATGTCTACTACACAACCTTCTTCTTGTAGACGTTGTTGGGCCTCCAAGACACGAGTAGCAGCAAGAACTCCTTTAATTGGTTGCGTGAAGCTTTGACGATCAATGTTATGAAGATAAAGGGGCTCCTTGGCAGGCTCAGGGTAGATGGCTTCTACAGACATATCAACCTCATGCAAGAAGATAGGATGGTTGCGCGCAAAGGGCTGATAGTTGATAGAAGAGTGAACCTTGATTAAGCGCATCACCCATGGAGCATAAAACTTCAGGCCAAAGAGATCAATTCCTGATGCAGCAACTTGTGTGATGAAGAAATATTGAGCATTGAAGCTGATGCCATTCAGAATATAGAACACCAATGTCTTCATCGCGCCTTCAAGCTTGGCTGCAGGGGAATGTCCTTTGATAGGCCATAGAGTTCGCCTAACAATGTGATAAATGGTCCGTGGCAGATACTCAAGGTCGTCGACAAAGAATTCCTTAGGATATTCAGCGTCTTGTGGCAGTGGCTTCATCATGCTGAGCATCTGACTCATGTTTGGCTCAGGCTTTTGAAAGATGATCTCCAATGCATTCCTACGTAGCTGACAACCAGGTTCATAGTATTCACCTGGAGTGGGCAGGGGAGTAAGCTCGATGATATCTTGAGCTTTGGCTTCATGGTGCACATCACCTATCATCCACTCAAGGACCCAAGTCTTCGGATCCCTATTGTAGCCACAAATGTGAAGAGTAGCATAGAATTGCAGCAGAAGCTCTTTGTTCCAATGCTCTTTATCAGTGACAAACTGCAGAAGGCCAACATCTCTAAAACAGTCTATGTCTTCTTCCAAACAGGGAAGTCCAGCAATGGCTTCACAATCCAGACGCATGTGACGAAAGATCCGCTCTTGATTGTATAAGACACATGAGTAATAACTGCGCCGCGGAAAGCTCAAGAAGCGATCAAATGAGATCTTTGGCTTCGAGTATGGGTTCTTGGCACTGTCGAAGAATGTGTTGTGTGCTCTGAAGCTGTTGACACTAAATGAGCCTAGTGATGATGCAGCACCGGGAAACCTTGGCAGTCTGAGCTTTGGCTTCTGGACCTGAGGCCTATGCTCCACATGGTATTCATATTGTGGTCCAGGAGTAATTGAAGGAACCATGATTGGCCATTTCACAGTGACCAGCTGTCCATGATCGAAGGCCTGTTCAATTGTGTGAGGCCTAGGAGATGGAACAGTGGCTTCAGCATCCACATGGGCTTTAGGTTGCACACTAGTTTCGGGTGCAACATCAGCTTCGGGCGCCACATTGTCTTCAGCCATGACAACATCATTGGCTTCAGCAGTGTTGGTTGTGGCCGCCGTAATGTTTTTAACCTCCTCTTCAGTAGCAGGAGGGTCGGGCTACTGAAGTGCAGATTGAGAAAATCATCAACGACATCGAAGCACCAGGTCCTCTCACACGCTCAAAGGCTTCTCATTTGTCTAACTTTTGTGGGCACTTTGCTTTTGTCTCTATCACAGACCCCACCAAATTAGATGAGGCATTTCTGAAGCCTGAGTGGATTCAAGTGATGCAAGAGGAATTACATCAGTTCGAGCTTGATGTCTACTACACAACCTTCTTCTTGAAGACATTGTTGGGCCTCCAAGTGCACAGGTTTGTAGGAAAATAGCAAATTTCCCTCAAGTGGATGACCTAAGTGAAAGTGCTAGTGGTCGACTAGAGGGGGGGTGAACAGGCGATTTTTTATGAAAGTCTTCAAAACACGGGGACTTTGAAGACAAACAGTAGAAATGAACCTATTGATATGCAGCGGAAGGTAGACTACACTAGACAAGCCATAGTCAAGTAAGCAATGAAGTGAAAAGCACGAAGACTATCGGTAGCTAAGTAGAATGGATCAGGATGGAAGATAGTATGAAGCCAAACAACAATAGTCTTCAGACGATGAAGTCAATCAGATCATGCAAGCGGGTAATGACTTCACGAAGACAAACTATAAGTAATGAGAGGTAAAGGATAGAACCAGTTGCTTGGTGAGGACAAGGATTTGTTGGACCAGTTCCAGTTGCTGTGACAACTGTACGTCTGGTTAGGGAGGCTGAGATTCAACTCAAAAGACCACATCTGCACCTTATTCCCCTTGAGCTAAGGACACACAGTCCTCGCCCAATCACTCTAGTAAGTCTTCAAGGTAGACTTCCAAACCTTCACAGACTTCGTTCACCGGCGATCCACAATGACTCTTGGATGCTCAGAACACGACGCCTAACCGACTGGAGGATTCACGGTCCTCAAGTGTAACAAGTCTTTAGATCATGCAAACAGAAAGACTTCAGTGATGCCTAACACTCTTTGGCTCTGGGTGTTTAGGGCTTTGTCCTCGCAAGGATTTCTCTCTCAAAGGCTTCGGAGGTGGGTTGCTCTCAAACGACAAAAGCCATGCACTAACTCTGAGCAGCCACCAATTTATGGTGTAGGGTGATGACCCACAAGTATAGGGGATCTATCGTAGTCCTTTCGATAAGTAAGAGTGTCGAACCCAACGAGGAGCAGAAGGAAATGATAAGCGGCTTTCAGCAAGGTATTCTCTGCAAGTACTGAAATAAGTGGTAACAGATAATTTTGTGATAAGATAATTTGTAATGAGCAACAAGTAACAAAAGTAAATAAGGTGCAGCAAGGTGGCCCAATCCTTTTTGTAGAAAAGGACAAGCTTGGACAAACTCTTATATGATGTAAAGCGCTCCCGAGGACACATGGGAATATCGTCAAGCTAGTTTTCATCACGTTCATATGATTCGCGTTCGGTACTTTGATAATTTGGTATGTGGGTGGACCGATGCTTGGGTACTGTCCTTACTTGGACAAGCATCCCACTTATGATTAACCTCTATTGCAAGCATCCGCAACTACAACAAAAGTATTAAGGTAAACCTAACCATAGCATGAAACATGTGGATCCAAATCAGCCCCTTACGAAGCAACGCATAAACTAGGGTTTAAGCTTCTGTCACTCTAGCAACCCATCATCTACTTATTACTTCCCAATGCCTTCCTCTAGGCCCAAATAATGGTGAAGTGTGATGTAGTCGATGTTCACATAACACCACTAGAGGCTAGACAACATACATCTTATCAAAATATCAAACGAATACCAAATTCACATGACTACTAATAGCAAGACTTCTCCCTTGTCCTCAGGAACAAATGTAATTACTCACAAAGAATATTCATGTTCATAATCAGAGGGGTAATAATATGCATATAGGATCTGAACATATGATCTTCCACCAAATAAACCAACTAGCATCAACTACAAGGAGTAATCAACACTACTAGCAACCTACTAGCACCAATCCCGGACTTTGAGACAAGAGTTGGATACAAGAGATGAACTAGGGTTTGGAGATGAGATGGTGCTGGTGAAGATGTTGATGGAGATTTCCCTCTCCCGATGAGAGGAGCGTTGGTGATAAGGATGGTGATGATTTCCCCCTCCCGGAGGGAAGTGTCCCCGGTAGAACAGCTCTGCCGGAGCTCTAGATTGGTTCCGCCAAGGTTCCGCCTCGTGGCGGCGGAGTCTCCTCCCAAAAAGTTCCTTCCTATTTTTTTTCTCATCGAAAGACCTCATATAGGAGAAGATGGATGTCGGAGAGCCACCATGGGGACCACGAGGTAGGGGGGCGCCCCCTCCCTCGTGAGCAGGGTGTGGGCCCCCTGGCCTTCATCTTTGACGAGGATTTTTCTTTATTTATTTTAAGATGTTCCATGGAGTTTTAGGACTTTTGGAGTTGCGCAGAATAGGTCTCTAATATTTGCTCCTTTTCCTGCCCAGAATTCCAGCTGCCGGCATTCTCCCTCCATATGTAAACCTTGTAAAATAAGAGAGAATAGCCATAAGTATTGTGACATAAAGTGAAATAACAGTCCAGAATTCAATAAATATCGATATAAAAGCATGATGCAAAATGGACGTATCAACTCCCCCAAGCTTAGACCTCGCTTGTCCTCAACCGAAAAGCCGATAACAATAAATATGTCCTTATGTTTAGAGGTAGAGGCGTCGATAAAAATAAAATACAGACATGAAGGCATCATGATTATTCTCATAACAGCAACATATATAGATTTTGTCATATGATTACTTATGTTCAAGTGATGATCTATTCACAAAGCAAAAGTATAAATCATAAACCTTATTGGGCTCCAACAAACTATAATCTCAGTTATAGAAGCAATTGCAATTTATCATAACATCGGAAAGAGTCTATGTTAGAGATAAAAAGAAAGTCCACATACTCAACTATCATTTAGTCCTCCACAATTGCTAACACTCACGCGATACTTGTGGTTACGGAGTTTTAATCGGACACAGAGAAAGATAGGGGCGTATAGTTTTTCCCCACAACCTTTTCCCTCAAGGGTAATGTCAACAATAATGGTTCATGCTCCCCTACATCCAATTAGATATATATATCATGTTCTTTCCAACATGCTGAGCTTGCCAAAGGATAAAATGAAAAAGAAAAGGTGAAGATCACCATGACTCTTGCATAAGTTGTAACACCCTCGATGCGACTATAGCTCCCACGTGTCGAGGCACGACTTAGAGACATAATCGCATTGAAGGCATATGTCGCAAGTTAGGCAATCTTCACAACATCCCATGTAATATGAAATAAAAGGGGAGATAACATAGTTGGCTTACACTCGCCACGTCAATCAAGTACATAAATAACATTACATCATCCAAACACTCATGGCCCGACTACGGCGCCAAAATAAAAGAGAACCCAACATGCGACACGGTCCCAATCACCCCCAACTGGGCACCACTACTGATCATCGGGAAAGGAAACATAGTATCGTTGAGAGTCTTCGTCGAACTCCCACTTGAGCTCACACGCGTCTCCTGGAGCGGAATCATCAGGCCCTGCATCTGGTGTAATAGTAATCTGTGAGCCACAGGGACTCAGCAATCTCGCACCCTCGCGATCAAGACTATTTAAGCTTATAGGTAAGGCAAGGTAAAATATGAGTGGAGCTGCAGCAAGCGACTAGCAAGTATGGTGGCTAACTTATTCGCAAAAGAGAGCGAGAAGAGGAGGCAAAGCAGCGAGCGAGAAACTAGAGAGCAACCTGCGCAAACATTACTCCAACACCGTGTCCACTTCCCGGACTCCGCCGAGAAGAGGCCATCACGGTAACACACTCAGTTGATTCATTTTAATTAATTAAGGTTCAAGTTATCTACAACCGGACATTACAAATTCCCGTCTGCCCATAACCGCGGGCACGGCTTTCGAAAGTTCAATCCCTGCAGGGGAGTCCCAACTTAGCCCATGACAAGCTCTCATGGTCAACGAAGGAATAGACCTGCTCCCAAGACGTTCCGATCAGACTCGGTATCTCGATAACTCAAGACACTTCGACAGGTTAAAACAAGACCAGCAACACCGCCCGAATGTGCCGACAAATCTCGATAGGAGCTGCACATATCTCTTTCTCAGGGCACACTCAAATTGTCTTAGGTACGGGTAGGCCAGCCCAGAGTTGCCCCTGGTGGCCACCGGCAGCTGACAGGTGGACCAACACTCAGAGGAACACTGGCCCGGGGGGTTTAAAATAAGATGACCCTTGAGTCTGCAGAACCCAAGGGAAAGAAAAGGCTAGGTGGCAAATGGTAAAACCAAGGTTGGGCATTGCTGGAAAAGCTTTAATCAAGGCGAAATATCAAGGGGTTCCCATTATAACCCAACCGCGTAAGGAACGCAAATTCCGGGAACATAACACCGATATGACGGAAAACTAGGGCGGCAAGAGTGGAACAAAACACTAGGCGAGAGGCCGAGCCTTCCACCCTTTACCAAGTATATAGATGCATTTAGATAACATGGCAATATAATGTTATCCCAACAAGTAAATAAAAGATGTTCCAACAAGGAACGGCCTCCAATCTTCACCTGCAACTAGCAACGCTATAAGAGGGGGCTGAGCAAAGCGGTAACATAGCCAATCAACGGTTTGCTAGGACAATGGTGGGTTAGAGGTTGACATGGAAATTTAGGAGGCTTGCAAGCAAGTGGTAGGCATCGTAGCAATGGCATAGCAAAAGAGCGAGCAAACTAGCATAGCAAAGATAGTAGTGATTTCGAGGGTATGATCATCTTGCCTGCACAGTTGTCAGAGTTGACTGGATCCTCAATAGCAAACTCAACGGGCTCCTCGTTAGCGAACTCGTCTCCCGGCTCTACCAAAACAAGACAAACAAGCAACAAGGAAACAATCAACCACGTGCAAGACAAAGTAATATGATGAAATGATGATATGCTATGCGGGATGCGATGCGGGATGCAAAATGCAAGATATGACAGGAAATGCATGAACCTGGCCTCAACTTGGAATTCCAAGTGTGCCACTGGAAAGATGAGATGAAATCACTTGAAAACGATATAAAGAACGCCGGAATCGGAGTTACGGTTTGGAAATGGCAAGCGATTCAAATATGACACCGATCTGCGATTTATAGCAAGTAGGCATTTAAATGCAATGAAATGAACATGCTACAGCACCCAAACATGACAACAAAATACATCGCAGGGATGCACAGAAGATGCTTAACAAAAGTCTAGCACTGAGCCACGGCCAATTCATCCATTAACAGGCTCAAACAAGCATGGCAAAAACACAAATGGTAAAACAGATCTCAGTCTTAGTGAAATTAACACTTGTCTGGAATTTCAGATCATATAGCCCTCTTCGGAGCAACAAAACAACATGCTACAGGACCTGAACATGACAAAGAAAGACATGGCATGGAGCTACTCAACAAGCTTAACAAAAGTCCCTTAGTTACCTTGAGCCAAAAGGGATCACAAAATATACTAACAAGCACACGAACATAGCAAAAACATAATCAGTTTTCAGACTTAGTGAAAACTGGGACTTGCTGAAACATAACTCGCGAAGGCATGTTTACGAGCTCGATGCACTCACTACATTGCAAGTCATGGCAAGACAAGCATACACACATAAAAAAAGGCACAAAATACAAGCTATACATGGCAAGAACAATGGCATAACATGCACGGATCAACTACAATAGCATCGGCAAAGTCGCAAACAAGTTGACGATCTGCCCAGATTCACAACGAAGCAAAAGTAGAGGTCGATTGACGCAAGCTAGGCTGCTCCATAATTGCAAAAAAAGACATGTATATATAGAGCACTACAAGACTAACAAAACTCCCTTACTGATCATCCTCAAAAGAGGCACGGATCGCTAAGAAACAACAAGAACATATGGCATCATGAGATAAACAATCCCAGGACTTGGTGATATTACTAAGTCCCTAAAAACAGAATTACTGGGTGCCTCACTTTGCAAGATTGCACAAGTCACCACACACATCCTAAATATACATGGGTTGCACCTCTAGATAGATGACAAAACCCTTAACAAAACATATGAAGAACTCACGGGCATATCATGCACACATTAATCATGGCAAAAATGACAAAAGTGCTAAACAGAGTAACAGATCTGACAATTAACTCAAGTAGCCCTCTTCTAACAGCATTTCGGACATCAAGATGAGCTCAAATGAAAATGATGCAATGGAATGAAATGATGTACTCTCTGAGGTGAACACTTTGATATGCTATATGCCCAAATCGGAGCTACGGATGCAACGTTATAAAGCCTCGAACAGGGGCATATGGATCAAGAATTTCAGGACTTGGCAAAAAAACGACCTAGGGTTATGATTTCAGATCTGAGATCTGTGCGGATTACGAGGTCGTCGGAGTTACTGTTCACCGCCGGAACGTCGCCGGACTTGGCGAGGGGAGGCACGCCGGCCGGTGAGGGAGGAGGCGGCGAGGGGCGGCGATCGGGGCGGCGGCGGCTCGGGCGGCCGCGGTGGCCGGCGACGAGCCCGAGTGGGGCGGCGGCTGGCGGCGCGAAGCGGCGGCGGCGGCGGCGGCTGGCGTCAGGCGCGTGCGGTGGCGCGTGGAGGCGGCTCCACCGGGCGGCGGGGCAAGGCGAGATGGGCCCCGGGGGCCGGCCACGGGCCTCCCGGGCCTGGCGGTGGGGTGGAACGGCGCTGGAGGCGGCCAATGATGGCGTGCCACGTGGCGGCGGCGGGCGGACCGGACGTGTCCGTCGGTGGCGGATGTGTCCGGCGGCGGCGGATCTGGAATTTTAGGGTTAGGACGAGGGGAGACCCGGGATTTGGAATGGGGGGGGTGTTTAAATAGGCATAGAGGGAGCTAGGAGAGTCCAAATGAGGTGCGGTTTTCGGCCACGCGATCATGATCGAACGCTCTAGGACATGGAGCAGAGTTTGGTGGGTTTTGGGCCAAAATGGAGGGGTGTTGGGCTGCAACACACACGAGGCCTTTTCGGTCCCTCGTTTAACCGTTGGAGTATCAAACGAAGTCCAAATGGTACGAAACTTGACAGGCGGTCTACCGGTAGTAAACCAAGGCCGCTTGGCAAGTCTCGGTCCAATCCGGAAATGTTTAATCCCCACACACGAAAGAAGGCTAGAAATGGCCGCCGGAGGAGAACGAAGCGCCGGAATGCAAAACAGACAACGGGGAAAATGCTCGAATGCATGAGACGAACACGTATGCAAATGCAATGCACATGATGACATGATATGAGATGCATGACAACGACAACAACACACGGAGACAAAAACCCGAACCCGAGATAATAAAATAACTTAACGCCGGAAACGGCAAGAGTTGGAGTACAAATAGGGAAAGTTACATCCGGGGTGTTACAAAGGTATAATATAATAATAAAGGATAGGCCCTTCGCAGAGGGAAGCAGAGGTTGCCATGCACTTTTATGGTTGGATGCATAAAATCTCAATGCGAAAGAACGTCACTTTATATTACCCCTTGTGATATGAACCTTTATTATGCAGTCCGTCGCTTTTATTACTTCCACATCACAAGATCATATAAAGCTTATTTCTCCCACACCAATCAATCATACATATTTAGAGCAATTTTTATTGCTTTGCACTAATGACAACTTACTTGAAGGATCTTACTCAATCCATAGGTAGATATGGTGGACTCTCATGGCAAAACTGGTTGAAGGGAATTTGGAAGCACAAGTAGTATTTCTACTTGGTGCTGAGAATTTGGCTAGCATGAGAGGGAAAGGCAAGCTCAACAAGTTAGAGGATCCATGACAACATACTTTATCTCAGATATAAGAAAGACATAACTCATTACGTTGTCTTCCTTGTCCAACATCAACTCTTTAGCATGTCATATTTTAATGAGTGCTCCCAATCATAAAAGATGTCAATGATAATATATCTATATGTGAAAACCTCTCTTTCCTTATTACTTCCTATTAATTGCAACAATGACCAAAGCTATGTTTGCCAACTCCTAACAACTTTTAATCATCATACTCTTTCTATGTGAAGTCATTACTCTCAATAAGATCAATATGAACTTTCTGTTTCTTTTTATTATTTTTCTCTTTTCTTTTATTCACCCAAGATCATGGCAAAATAATCAAGCCCTTGACTCAACACTAATCTTTATTTTATATATATATATATATATAGCTCACGGACTCGATTACATAGAGAGATCATAAAGCAAAGCTCAAAAGTAGATCATGCCATAAACTTTATTCTACTAGATCAAGATACTACTAATAGGATCGAACTAAGAAAAACGGTAAAGATAGGAGTTGTGATTGTGATACGATACCGGGGCACCTCCCCCAAGCTTGGCAGTTGCCAAGGAGAGTCCCATACCCATGTGATTATATCTCCTTTGTCGGTTAAAAGTTGGAGGTGACAGATAATCGCACATCGAGCATAAGAGGTCCTCCAGCTTGCGAATAATGCCCTTGAGTGCAACAATATGCTCCTTCAACAAAATATTTTTCTTGTGTGAGATACTTGTTTTGTATACGAGCTAAATCAATCATCTTGAAAGCTTCGATCTCAGTTGGGGTAAGAAGGTTATGATCAAGTTGGAGGGTGTCTTTTGCTGCTGGAGCTTGATCCTCCGTGGCCTTCTTGATCCTTTCATCTTTGTTGACCCTCGTGGGTTCTTCCCTCTTCAGATCTATCTTCATTAGCCAAGCATCGTTGTCACCATTGTTGGAGGAGGGAGACGACATGATGCCTAGCCTGGAAAACCCTGACAGAAAACAGCTCGAAACAAGAACAGAGGAGGTTTGTGTGATACGGGAGTCAAAACCTTCGGGAAGTTATATAATGAATTTTTACCGACCAAAATACGTATCGTGCAAGAAAACGGAGTCTGGAAGGCACACAAGGTGCTCACGAGGTAGGGGGCGCGCCCAGGGGGGTAGGGCGCGCCCACCACCCTCGTGGGGCCCTCGTGTCCTTCCCGGACTGCTACTTATTTTCTATTTTTCTAAATATTCCAAAACAGAGAAATATTGCCTTAAAAATTGTTTTGGAGTCGGTTTACATACCATACCACATACCTATTACTTTTCGGAGTCTGAAACGTTCCGGAAAGTGTCCCTTATGTATTCCTCCGGGGTTACGGTTTCAATAATATTGGTTTCAACATTTATGGGATTACCTGAGATATAGTGTTTGATTCTTTGACCGTTTACCACCTTGGGATTAGTGCCCTCGAAGTTGTTTTTATGGCACCGGAACGATAGACCTCTTCGATAACATAGGGGCCTTCCCATTTAGAGAGAAGTGTTCCTACAAAAAAAATCTTAAACGAGAGTTGTATAGCAATACATAATCACCTATATTAAACTCACGCTTTTGTATCCTTTTGTCATGCCATCTTTTAACTTTTTCTTTAAACAACTTGGCATTCTCATAAGCTTGGGTTCTTCATTCATCAAGTGAGCTAATATCAAATAACCTCTTCTCACCGGCAAGTTTAAAATCATAGTTGAGCTCTTTAATAGCCCAATATGCCTTATGTTCTAGTTCGAGAGGTAAGTGACATGCTTTTCCATAAACCATTTTATACAGAGACATACCCATAGGATTTTTGTATGTAGTTCTATAAGCCCATAATGCATCATCAAGTTTCTTGGACCAATTCTTTCTAGACCTATTAACAGTCTTTTGCAAAATTAATTTGAGCTCTCTATTGCTCAGGTCTACTTGACCACTAGACTGTGGGTGATAAGGAGATGCAATTCTATGATTAACATCATATTTAGCAAGCATTTTACAGAAAGCACCATGAATAAAGTGTGAACCACCATCATTCATTAAATATCTAGGGACTCCAAACCTCGGGAAAATAACTTCTTTAAGCATTTTAATAGAAGTGTTATGATCAGCACTACTAGTTGGAATAGCTTCTACCTACTTAGTAACATAATCAACAACAACTAGAATATGTGTGTATCCATTAGAGGCAGGAAAAGGTCTCATATAATCAAAGCCCCAAACATCAAACAGTTCAATAACAAGTGAATAATTCATAGGCATTTCTTGGCGTCTACTAATATTACCAATTCTTTGACATTCATCACAAGACAAGACAAACTTATGGGAATCCTTGAAGAGAGTAGGACAATAAAAACCAGATTGCAATACCTTATGTGCAGTTCTATCTCCAGCGTGGTGTCCTCCATAAGCCTCGGAATGACACTTGCATAGGATATGTTCCTGTTCATGCTCAGGTACACAACGTCTAATAACATCATCTACTCCTTTATAAATATGTGGGTCATCCCAAAAGTAATGTCTTAAATCATAGAAAAACCTTTTCTTTTGCTGGTATGTGAAGCTAGGTGGTATAAATTTAGCAACAATATAATTAGCATAATCAGCATACCATGGAGTACTACGAGAATTACTTATACCATTTAATTGTTCATCAGGAAAGCTATCATTAATAGGTAGTGGGTCATCAAGAATATTTTCTAACCTAGACAAGTTGTCTGCAACGGGGTTCTCAGCTCCCTTTCTGTCAACAATATGCAAATCAAATTCTTGTAGTAAGAGAACCCATCTAATAAGTCTAGGTTTAGCATCTTTATTTTCCGTAAGGTATTTAATAGCAGCATGATCAGTTTGAATAGTTACTTTAGAATCAACAATATAAGGTCTGAACTTATCAAAAGCAAATACAACTGCTAAAAGCTCTTTTCAGTAGTAGCATAATTTCTTTGAGCATTGTCTAGAGTCTTACTAGCATAATGAATAACATTTAATTTCTTATCAACTCTTTGCCCTAGAACAGCACCTACAACATAATCACTAGCATCACACATAATTTCAAAGGGTAAATTCCAATCAGGTGGCTGAACAACAGGTGCAGAGAATAATGCTTTCTTAAGTGTTTCAAATGCTTCTACACAATCATCATCAAAGACAAATGGTATATATTTTTGCAATAAATTAGTCAGAGGCCGAGAAATTTTTGAGAAGTCCTTAATGAACCTCCTGTAAAATCCGGCGTGACCAAGGAAACTTATTATACCTTTGACGTCCTTGGGACATGGCATCTTTTCAATAGCATCGACCTTGGCTTTATCAACTTCTATACCTCTTTCAGAAACTTTATGCCCCAAGACAATACCTTCATTAACCATAAAGTGGCACTTTTCCCAATTCAAGACAAGATGAGTTTCTTCACATCTCTGCAAAACTCGATCAAGATTGCTCAAGCAATCATCAAAAGAGGAACCATAGATGGAAAAGTCGTCCATGAAAACCTCACAAATCTTTTCACAAAAGTCAGAGAATATAGCCATCATGCATCTTTGAAAGGTAGCAGGTGCATTACATAAACCAAAAGGCATATGTCTATAAGCAAAAGTACCAAAAGGGCATGTAAAAGCAGTCTTTGATTGATCTCTAGCCGACATAGGTATTTGAGAGAAACCAGAATAACCATCTAGAAAGCAATAGTGTGTATGTTTGCATAATATTTCTAGCATTTGATCAATAAAAGGTAAGGGGTAATGATCTTTCTTAGTAGCTTTATTTAATTTGCGGAAATCAATTACCATCCTATAACCTGTGATAATTCTTTGTGGAATCAATTCATCTTTATCATTAGGAACAACAGTCATACCTCCCTTATTAGGGACACAATGGACAGGACTTACCCACTCACTATCAGCAACGGGATAGAAATATACCTACCTCCAGAAGCTTTAGTATTTCTTTTCTTACCACTTCTTTCATTTTAGGATTTAGACGTCGTTGAGGATCACGAACTGGTTTGGCATCTGCTTCCAAATTTATTTTATGTTGACATAGAGTAGGACTAATGCCCTTAAGATCATCAAGAGTATATCCAATAGCAGCACGGTGCTTCTTCAGAGTTTTCAATAGTCTTTCTTCTTCATGCTCTGAAAGGTTAGCACTAATAATAACATGATATATCTTCTTTTCATCAAGATAAGCATATTTAAGATTATCAGGCAAAGGTTTAAGCTCAAACACGGGATCACCCTTGGGTGGGGAGGATCCCCTAAAATTGCAGAATAGGTTCCTATTTAAAGAATACTTCATCTATTTCCCTTCTTTCATTCATGAACATATCATTTTCATGGTCTAGCAAATAGTGTTCTAAAGGATCACTAGGAGGTACGACAATAGAAGCAAGACCAATAATTTCATCCTTACTAGGTAATTCTTCCTCACGATGTTGTTTACTAAATTTAGATAAATTAAACTCATGAACCATATCATCTAAGCCAACAGTAACAACACTCTTTTTGCAATCTATGGTAGCATTGACAATATTTAAGAAGGGTCTACCAAATATAATGGGACAAAAGCTATCTTGTGGGGAACCAAGAACAAGAAAATCAGCAGGATATTTAGTTTTCCCACACAAGACTTCAACATCTCTAACAATTCCCATTGGTGAAATAGTATCTCTATTAGCAAGTTTAAAAGTAACATCAATTTCTTCTAACTCCACAGGTGCAATGTCATGCATAATTTCTTTGTATAAGTCAATAGGTATTGCACTAGCACTAGCACCCATATCACATAAGCCATGATAACAATGATCTCCTATTTTAATAGAAATAACAGGCACGCCTACCACATGTCTATGTTTATCTTTATCACAAGGTTTAGCAATTCTAGAAGTTTCACCATCGAACTGAATAACATGCCCATCAATATTATCAGACAAGAGATCTTTAACAATAGCAATATTTGGTTCTACTTTAACTTGCTTAGGAGGTGTATAAGTTCTAATATTGCTTTTATGAACAACAGCTGAAGCTTTAGCATGATCCTTTATTCTAACAGGGAAAGGTGGTTTCTCAACATAAGAAGTAGGAACAATAGGATCATTATAAGTGACAGTCTTTTCTTCAACTTTAATAGCTGCAGCTACTTTTACTTCTACGGGAGGATGATATTTAAACTACATCTCCTTAGGGAGATCAACATAAGTAGCAAAAGATTCACAGAAAGAAGCTACTATCTCAGAGTCAAGTCCATATTTAGTGCTAAACTTACGGAAAATATCGGTGTCCATAAAAGATTTAACACAATCAAACTTAGGTGTCATACCTGACTCCTTACCTTCGTCGAGGTACCAATCTTCAGAGTTGCGTTTAATTCTATCCAATAAATTCCATCTGAATTTAATAGTCTTCATCATAAAAGAGCCAGCACAAGAAGTATCGAGCATGGTGCGATTGTTTTCAGAAAGCCGAGCATATAAATTTTGAATAATCATTTCTCTTGAGAGCTCATGATTGGGGCATGAATATAACATTGATTTAAGCCTCCCCCAAGCTTGAGCGATGATTTCTCCTTCGCGAGGCCAGAAATTATATATATAATTGCGATCACGATGAACAAGATGCATAGGGTAATACTTCTGATGAAATTCCGACTTCAATCTTTTATAGTCCCATGATCTCATATCATCACATAGCCTATACCATATCGATGCGTCTCCCTTCAAAGATAAAGGGAAGACCTTCTTCTTAGCAACATCATCGGGTATACCTGAAAGCTTAAATAATCCACAAACTTCATCCACATATATTAAGTGCTCATCAGGATGCTTTGTTCCATCTCCTGTAAAAGGGTTACTGAGAGAGTCCTGGATTAGGGGGTGTCCAGATAGCCGGACTATACCTTCGGCCGGACTCCTGGACTATGAAGATACAAGATTGAAGACTTCGTCACGGGACCGGAAGGGACTTTCCTTGGCGTGGAAGGCAAGCTTGGCGATACGGATATGTAGATCTCCTACCATTGTAACAGTCTCTATGTAACCCTAGCCCTCTCCGATGTCTATATAAACCGGAGAGTTTTAGTCCGTAGGACGAACAACAATCATACCATACGCTAGCTTCTAGGGTTTAGCCTCTCTGATCTCGTGGTAGATCTACTCTTGTACTACCCATATCATCAATATTAATCAAGTAGGACGTAGGGTTTTACCCGCATTAAGAGGGCCCGAACCTGGGTAAAACATCGTGTCCCCTGCCTCCTGTTACCATCCGACCTAGACGCACAGTTCGGGACCCCCTACCCGAGATCTGCCGGTTTTGACACCGACATTGGTGCTTTCATTGAGAGTTCCTCTGTGCCGTGGCCATCAGGAAGGATGCCTCATCCTGTCTTTAAAGAAGGCACCGTTGCTAAGGGAGCTTTGTCTGTCGGCCAAACTCTCCGGCTAGGCGGTTTCCTTATGACCGCCTGTTCGGCTGCTGCGCCGACGATGACCTCTCGGGTCATCGAAAGCAATCTTCACGTCAACTCAGAATTCGCCGAGCAGCTAGATCCAATGGAGCTCTCTTCCCTAAACGAGCTCTTGGATCGCTTCGCCGCCCTGGGAGTCGCTACGGATTACGACCAGATTGGGTCTAAACCTGATCTCAGAGAGATTAACTCCCCCTAGGTCACCCATCACATTGCCGTGGTTGAGGGACAGTGCGGCGTCCCTTCATCTATCTTAAGGACTAGATATGTCCGGATTCCCAATCCCTCCAAGTCGGATACCCGCGGAGGGGAGGACATCACTCAAGACCTGAACTTAAAGTCAGGTGATGGGCTAGATTCATTAGACAGCATCCAAGAATCCAAACTTCCGAGTTCGGAAACTCCTTGGCCCCTGGGTCTCAGATTGGGTGAGGTTTCGGATTTGATTCTGCTCACCCACCCATACATAAGCGATCTATCCCAAATTAGGCAAGAGCCCGAAGAAACAGTACATCATTACTGGGCCAGATTCCTCCTGGTTATGAACAGGATAAAGGACTGCCGCGAGGAAGACGCAATTTTATTCTTCTGCAATAATTGCACGGACAAGGGAATCCTCAACGCCATAAGTCGCCGTTATATTACACGCTTCGCTGACTTGGCGTCCATAGTACGAAAGTACTGTGCGATGGAAAGCGCCTTGAAAACCGAAATAAAATTTTGGGACAATCCGACCCTGAATACAAACCCAGTCCGAAACAAAAGGGTGCATCATCGATAGACACCCGGGTTTAATACCAAAAAGCAAAAGCCCTCTACAGGGCATGGAACCATACTGGAAGGATGGCTTAATGGATCCTGTAAAATCCACAGTGCAGAGGGCGCCACACCTACTCACAGCCTCAGAGCATGTTGGATACTCCGGCAGGTGGAAAAAATTGGCGAAGACCTTCTAATTCCAGAAGCCACAGAAAGCCACCCCAGAGAAACCAGTATGGTATTAACAGTCTTCGAGACTTTCGCATCAAATAATATGCGAAAAAGAACACTCCGTGGCCTTGCTGAAGTCTACCAAGTAGCAACAATAAACCCATGGAGTGACACGGCTATTACTTTTAACGCCAGTGATGACCCTAAATTTCAAACAGCCCGAGCACCAGCCGCATTGGTCCTCAGTCCAATAGTGGACGGCTTTCATCTTACCAAGGTACTCATGGATGGCGGCAGCGGATTGAACCTCATTTATGAGGAAACCCTTCAAAAAATGGAAATAGACTGGAACCGCATTGAGCAAAGCAGCACAACCTTTAGAGGAATAATCCCCAGTTGGGAAGCGTGCTGTACAGGGAAAATAACACTAGATGTGGTGTTATGCACGCCGGATAATTACAGGTCCGAAGAGGTCTCGTTCCAGGTGGCCCCGTTCAGTAGCGGATATCACGCTCTGCTAGGGCGGGAAGCGTTTACAGTCTTCCAAGCAATACCCCATTATGGGTACATAAAGCTCAAGATGCCCGAGCCTAACAGAATCATCACTCTCGTTGGTGATCCGGACATAGCACTCCGCACCGAAAACAAGACAGCCGCACTGGCCCCGAGGCGCTATCCGAAGCCCTAGCGGCTGAGGAACTGACTGCGCTGTGCTCCACGGTAAATAGGGACGATGTGATACTCGATAGAAGATCCAAGTCCACCTCCTTTAAACCGACGGACGAAATAGTCAAATTCTAGGCCCATCCAACGGACCCCAATAAAACAGCTTCCATCGGGGCATAGTCAAACCCTGATGTAGACGCTGCACTGCGAGAGTTCCTACGAGAGAACTGGGACATTTTTTCCTGGCACCCTTCAGACATGCCAGGAATCCCACGCTGGCTGGCCGAACACAGCTTAAATATCCTAAAAGGATTCAAGCCAGTCAAACAGGCTCTTCGGCGTTTTTCCGAACCTAAGAGACAGGCCATGGGAGAGGAACTAGCCAAGCTATTGGAGGCTGGATTCATCAAAGACATAAAACATCCGGACTGGCTAGCAAACCTGGTGATGGTACCAAAGAAGGACAGATCCTAGCGCCTGTGCGTTGATTTCAAATACCTTAACAAGGCTTGCCCAAAGGATCCCTTCCCTCTCCCCCGCATCGATCAAATTATCGACGCTACCGCAGGACACGATTCGTTGTGTTTCCTCGACGCATACTCCGGCTACCATCAAATAAAGATGGCAGAGTCAGACCAAGCCGCAATGGCATTCATCACACCATACGGACCATTCTGCTTCAACACAATGCCCTTCGGGCTCAAAAATGCCGGTGCAACATATCAGCGCATGATTCAGACATGTCTGGCAAACCAGATCGGCAAAACAGTGGAGGCATACGTAGATGATGTGGTCGTTAAAACAAGACATGTCGAATCTCTAGTAGACGACTTGAGGCTAACATTCGATAACCTCCGAACATACGACATCAAGCTCAAGCCGAAAAAATGCATTTTCAGCGTTCCAGTCGGAAAGCTCTTGGGCTTCATTGTAACCGGTAGAGGAATTGAAGCAAATCCAGCCAAGATCCGAGCTCTGACATAATTTGAGGCTCTGCCAATGAAATAACACCTTCAGCCCACGTAATAATGGCCGTCATCACCCCATGGACAGAACCATTCCTCGCCTACCTTACCAGGCAGGAACTCCCTGAGGACCAAAATGAGGCACGCTGCATAGTGCGGCGATCTAAAGCCTATAAAGTCCATGAGGGAGAGCTTTATAAGAAAAGCACTACCGGAGTCCTTCAAAGGTGCATCTCTGAAGAGGAAGGGCGGAACCTCCTAGCTGAAACTCATGCCGGACTCGGCGGACATCACGCTACAGCTCGGTCCCTTGTAAGCAAGGCCTTCCGTACAGGCTTTTATTGGCCGACGGCCCGGGCAGACGCCCAGGACTTAGTCCAACAATGCGTCGGTTGCCAGCTTTTTGCAAACCAAAGCCATATGCCACCCACTGCCCTCCAAACTATCCCCATCACTTGGCCCTTCGCGGTCTGGGGGCTTGACATGGTTGGACCCCTTAAAGGCGGAACCCACAAGAAAAAATACTTACTGGTCATGGTGGATAAGTTCACCAAATGGATAGAAGCCAAGCCTGTTAAGACGGACGAATCCGGACCGGTGATAGACTTTATATCCGGGGTTGTACACTGTTACGGCGTCCCCACAGCATCATCACTGATAACAGCACGAACTTTACGGCCGGTGAGGTAAAACTTTGGTGCAGAAACATGGGCATCAAGCTCGATTATGCTTCCGTCTATCACCCACAAACCAACGGCCAGGTCGAACGTGCAAATGGTCTTATCATGAGCGGCATCAAACTCAGATTAGTGCGGTCCCTTAAGGAATCTAATACGCACTGGGTATAGGAGCTCGACTCCGTGCTCTGGGGGCTGCGGACCACGCCGAATCGCACCACCGGATACACACCATTCTTCATGGTGTACGGCGCAGAGGCAGTTTTGCCCTACGACATAATTCATGACTCACCTCGAGTGCGCATGTACGAAGAAAGAGAAGCCAAGCTCGATCGGCAGGACAATTTGGACGCCTTGGAGGAAGAGCGGGACGTGGAAAAAGCCCGTTCCGCATTCTATCAACAGCAGGCTCGAAGATACCAAAGCAGAGAAGTACGGGCCAAAAATTACAATGTTGGCGAATTTGTTCTACGCCTGCCAGACAAGAAAAAGGACAAACTCAAGCCCAAGTGGGAAGGTCCCTTCATAATTGACCAAGTCCTGACTGGTTGAGCGTACCGCCTGCGAGATGCATCGGATAACCAACTCGAGCCGAACCCATGGAACGCAGCCCGTCTCCGAAGATTCTATGCCTAGCGCCGGACTCTGTGTTCGTCTCCTTCCTCTGTCCATTTTTTATATACTTTTTGTCTTACATTTCTCTCCTTCTCCTCTCTTTCTCTTACAGCCTTCAAAGGCTCATAAAGTGACGTGCTATCCGCGCTCATTCAACCCGGGGGCTTCTTTAAACAGAAGCTT